>NW_026698907.1:0-51246 GCF_030435755.1 Ochotona princeps | reverse complement strand
TGAAGTTGCCTGTGAATGTGGAGTTGGTGGCATGTGAAACCCGCATGTGGAGCATTCGTTTGTGTGGGATGCTCTACCAGGTTCATTCCTAGATAATGCACTCAAAGGGCACTAAGCATAGAGTGTGAAAACTGCGTTTCCTTGAGAGCTGCTTGGAAGCCTGGTGGTGTGTGAAGTTAGTGAGCCAAATGGAGTTGTTCTCCCACAAGAACCACTCGGCTGATCCTTCTTCAATATGCCCTTCACCAACATGCAGTGTTTCCTTGATTGAATTAGCTCTCACACCAGTATTTGCGTCTAGAGCCTTTGCATTGAGGGCTATCTGAAAACGGCTGTGGCGCTGAAGTTGCCTGTGAATGTGGAGTTGGTGGTATGTGAAACCCGCATGTGGAGAATTCGTTTGTGTGGGATGCTCACCAAGCTTCATTTCAGTCCTAGGCACTCAAAGGGCACTAAGCATAGAGTGTGAAAACTGAGTTTCCTTGAGAGCTGCTTGGAAGCCTGATGGTGTGTGAAGTTAGTGAGCCAAATGGAGTTGTTCTCCCACAAGAACCACTCGGCTGATCCTTCTTCAATATGCCCTTCACCAACATGCAGTGTTTCCTTGATTGAATTAGCTCTCACACCAATATTTGCGTCTAGAGCCTTTGCATTGAGGGCTATCTGAAAACGGCTGTGGCGCTGAAGTTGCCTGTGAATGTGGAGTTGGTGGCATGTGAAACCCGCATGTGGAGCATTCGTTTGTGTGGGATGCTCTACCAGGTTCATTCCTAGATAATGCACTCAAAGGGCACTAAGCATAGAGTGTGAAAACTGAGTTTCCTTGAGAGCTGCTTGGAAGCCTGATGGTGTGTGAAGTTAGTGAGCCAAATGGAGTTGTTCTCCCACAAGAACCACTCAGCTGATTCTTCTTCAATATGCCATTCACCAACATGCAGTGTTTCCTTGATTGAATTAGCTCTCACACCAATATTTGCGTCTAGAGCCTTTGCATTGAGGGCTATCTGAAAACGGCTGTGGCGCTGAAGTTGCCTGTGAATGTGGAGTTGGTGGCATGTGAAACCCGCATGTGGAGCATTCGTTTGTGTGGGATGCTCTACCAGGTTCATTCCTAGATAATGCACTCAAAGGGCACTAAGCATAGAGTGTGAAAACTGAGTTTCCTTGAGAGCTGCTTGGAAGCCTGATGGTGTGTGAAGTTAGTGAGCCAAATGGAGTTGTTCTCCCACAAGAACCACTTGGTTGATCCTTCTTCATTATGCCCTTCACCAACATGCAGTGTTTCCTTGATTGAATTAGCTCTCACACCAGTATTTGTGTCTAGAGCCTTTGCATTGAGGGCTATCTGAAAACGGGTGTGGCGCTGAAGTTGCCTGTCAATGTGGAGTTGGTGGCATGTGAAACCCGCATGTGGAGCATTCGTTTGTGTGGGATGCTCTACCAGGTTCATTCCTAGATAATGCACTCAAAGGGCACTAAGCATAGAGTGTGAAAACTGAGTTTCCTTGAGAGCTGCTTGGAAGCCTGGTGGTGTGTGAAGTTAGTGAGCCAAATGGAGTTGTTCTCCCACAAGAACCACTCAGCTGATCCTTCTTCAATATGCCCTTCACCAACATGCAGTGTTTCCTTGATTGAATTAGCTCTCACACCAATATTTGCGTCTAGAGCCTTTGCATTGAGGGCTATCTGAAAACGGCTGTGGCGCTGAAGTTGCCTGAGAATGTGGAGTTGGTGGCATGTGAAACCCGCATGTGGAGCATTCGTTTGTGTGGGATGCTCTACCAGGTTCATTCCTAGATAATGCACTCAAAGGGCACTAAGCCTAGAGTGTGAAAACTGAGTTTCCTTGAGAGCTGCTTGGAAGCCTGATGGTGTGTGAAGTTAGTGAGCCAAATGGAGTTGTTCTCCCACAAGAACCACTCGGCTGATCCTTCTTCAATATGCCCTTCACCAACATGCAGTGTTTCCTTGATTGAATTAGCTCTCACACCAGTATTTGCGTCTAGAGCCTTTGCATTGAGGGCTATCTGAAAACGGCTGTGGCGCTGAAGTTGCCTGTGAATGTGGAGTTGGTGGCATGTGAAACCCGCATGTGGAGCATTCGTTTGTGTGGGATGCTCACCAAGCTTCATTTCAGTCCTAGGCACTCAAAGGGCACTAAGCATAGAGTGTGAAAACTGAGTTTCCTTGAGAGCTGCTTGGAAGCCTGATGGTGTGTGAAGTTAGTGAGCCAAATGGAGTTGTTCTCCCACAAGAACCACTCGGCTGATCCTTCTTCAATATGCCCTTCACCAACATGCAGTGTTTCCTTGATTGAATTAGCTCTCACACCAATATTTGCGTCTAGAGCCTTTGCATTGAGGGCTATCTGAAAACGGCTGTGGCGCTGAAGTTGCCTGTAAATGTGGAGTTGGTGGCATGTGAAATCCGCATGTGGAGCATTCGTTTGTGTGGGATGCTAACCAAGCTTCATTTCAGTCCTAGGTACTCAAAAGGCACTAAGCATAGATTGTGAAAACTGAGTTTCCTTGAGAGCTGCTTGGAAGCCTGATAGTGTGTGAAGTTAATGAGCCAAATGGAGTTGTTCTCCCACAAGAACCACTCGGCTGATCCTTCTTCAATATGCCCTTCACCAACATGCAGTGTTTCCTTGATTGAATTAGCTCTCACACCAATATTTGCGTCTAGAGCCTTTGCATTGAGGGCTATCTGAAAACGGCTGTGGCGCTGAAGTTGCCTGAGAATGTGGAGTTGGTGGCATGTGAAACCCGCATGTGGAGCATTCGTTTGTGTGGGATGCTCTACCAGGTTCATTCCTAGATAATGCACTCAAAGGCACTAAGCATAGAGTGTGAAAACTGAGTTTCCTTGAGAGCTGCTTGGAAGCCTGATGGTGTGTGAAGTTAGTGAGCCAAATGGAGTTTGTCTCCCACAAGAACCACTCAGCTGATCCTTCTTCAATATGCCCTTCACCAACATGCAGTGTTTCCTTGATTGAATTAGCTCTCACACCAATATTTGCATCTAGAGCCTTTGCATTGAGGGCTATCTGAAAACGGCTGTGGCGCTGAAGTTGCCTGTGAATGTGGAGTTGGTGGCATGTGAAACCCGCATGTGGAGCATTCGTTTGTGTGGGATGCTCTACCAGGTTCATTCCTAGATAATGCACTCAAAGGGTACTAAGCATAGAGTGTGAAAACTGAGTTTCCTTGAGAGCTGCTTGGAAGCCTGATGGTGTGTGAAGTTAGTGAGCCAAATGGAGTTGTTCTCCCACAAGAACCACTCAGCTGATTCTTCTTCAATATGCCATTCACCAACATGCAGTGTTTCCTTGATTGAATTAGCTCTCACACCAATATTTGCGTCTAGAGCCTTTGCATTGAGGGCTATCTGAAAATGGCTGTGGCGCTGAAGTTGCCTGTGAATGTGGAGTTGGTGGCATGTGAAACCCGCATGTGGAGCATTCGTTTGTGTGGGATGCTCTACCAGGTTCATTCCTAGATAATGCACTCAAAGGGCACTAAGCATAGAGTGTGAAAACTGAGTTTCCTTGAGAGCTGCTTGGAAGCCTGATGGTGTGTGAAGTTAGTGAGCCAAATGGAGTTGTTCTCCCACAAGAACCACTTGGTTGATCCTTCTTCATTATGCCCTTCACCAACATGCAGTGTTTCCTTGATTGAATTAGCTCTCACACCAGTATTTGTGTCTAGAGCCTTTGCATTGAGGGCTATCTGAAAACGGGTGTGGCGCTGAAGTTGCCTGTCAATGTGGAGTTGGTGGCATGTGAAACCCGCATGTGGAGCATTCGTTTGTGTGGGATGCTCTACCAGGTTCATTCCTAGATAATGCACTCAAAGGGCACTAAGCATAGAGTGTGAAAACTGAGTTTCCTTGAGAGCTGCTTGGAAGCCTGGTGGTGTGTGAAGTTAGTGAGCCAAATGGAGTTGTTCTCCCACAAGAACCACTCAGCTGATCCTTCTTCAATATGCCCTTCACCAACATGCAGTGTTTCCTTGATTGAATTAGCTCTCACACCAATATTTGCGTCTAGAGCCTTTGCATTGAGGGCTATCTGAAAACGGCTGTGGCGCTGAAGTTGCCTGAGAATGTGGAGTTGGTGGCATGTGAAACCCGCATGTGGAGCATTCGTTTGTGTGGGATGCTCTACCAGGTTCATTCCTAGATAATGCACTCAAAGGGCACTAAGCCTAGAGTGTGAAAACTGAGTTTCCTTGAGAGCTGCTTGGAAGCCTGATGGTGTGTGAAGTTAGTGAGCCAAATGGAGTTGTTCTCCCACAAGAACCACTCGGCTGATCCTTCTTCAATATGCCCTTCACCAACATGCAGTGTTTCCTTGATTGAATTAGCTCTCACACCAGTATTTGCGTCTAGAGCCTTTGCATTGAGGGCTATATGAAAACGGGTGTGGCGCTGAAGTTGCCTGAGAATGTGGAGTTGGTGGCATGTGAAACCCGCATGTGGAGCATTCATTTGTGTGGGATGCTCTACCAGGTTCATTCCTAGATAATGCACTCAAAGGGCACTAAGCATAGAGTGTGAAAACTGAGTTTCCTTGAGAGCTGCTTGGAAGCCTGATGGTGTGTGAAGTTAGTGAGCCAAATGGAGTTGTTCTCCCACAAGAACCACTCGGCTGATCCTTCTTCAATATGCCCTTCACCAACATGCAGTGTTTCCTTGATTGAATTAGCTCTCACACCAATATTTGCGTCTAGAGCCTTTGCATTGAGGGCTATCTGAAAACGGCTGTGGCGCTGAAGTTGCCTGAGAATGTGGAGTTGGTGGCATGTGAAACCCGCATGTGGAGCATTCGTTTGTGTGGGATGCTCTACCAGGTTCATTCCTAGATAATGCACTCAAAGGGCACTAGTATAGAGTGTGAAAACTGAGTTTCCTTGAGAGCTGTTTGGAAGCCTGATGGTGTGTGAAGTTAGTGAGCCAAATGGAGTTGTTCTCCCACAAGAGCCACTCGGCTGATCCTTCTTCAATATGCCCTTCACCAACATGCAGTGTTTCCTTGATTGAATTAGCTCTCACACCAGTATTTGCGTCTAGAGCCTTTGCATTGAGGGCTATCTGAAAACGGGTGTGGCGCTGAAGTTGCCTGTGAATGTGGAGTTGGTGGCATGTGAAATCCGCATGTGGAGCATTCGTTTGTGTGGGATGCTAACCAAGCTTCATTTCAGTCCTAGGTACTCAAAAGGCACTAAGCATAGATTGTGAAAACTGAGTTTCCTTGAGAGCTGCTTGGAAGCCTGATGGTGTGTGAAGTTAGTGAGCCAAATGGAGTTGTTCTCCCACAAGAACCACTCGGCTGATCCTTCTTCAATATGCCCTTCACCAACATGCAGTGTTTCCTTGATTGAATTAGCTCTCACACCAATATTTGCGTCTAGAGCCTTTGCATTGAGGGCTATCTGAAAACGGCTGTGGCGCTGAAGTTGCCTGTGAATGTGGAGTTGGTGGCATGTGAAACCCGCATGTGGAGCATTCGTTTGTGTGGGATGCTCTACCAGGTTCATTCCTAGATAATGCACTCAAAGGGCACTAAGCATAGAGTGTGAAAACTGAGTTTCCTTGAGAGCTGCTTGGAAGCCTGATGGTGTGTGAAGTTAGTGAGCCAAATGGAGTTGTTCTCCCACAAGAACCACTCGGCTGATCCTTCTTCAATATGCCCTTCACCAACATGCAGTGTTTCCTTGATTGAATTAGCTCTCACACCAATATTTGTGTCTAGAGCCTTTGCATTGAGGGCTATCTGAAAACGGCAGTGGCGCTGAAGTTGCCTGTGAATGTGGAGTTGGTGGCATGTGAAACCCGCATGTGGAGCATTCGTTTGTGTGGGATGCTCTACCAGCTTCATTTCAGTCCTAGGTACTCAAAAGGCACTAAGCATAGAGTGTGAAAACTGAGTTTCCTTGAGAGCTGCTTGGAAGCCTGATGGTGTGTGAAGTTAGTGAGCCAAATGGAGTTGTTCTCCCACAAGAACCACTTGGCTGATCCTTCTTCAATATGCCCTTCACCAACATGCAGTGTTTCCTTGATTGAATTAGCTCTCACACCAATATTTGCATCTAGAGCCTTTGCATTGAGGGCTATCTGAAAACGGCTGTGGCGCTGAAGTTGCCTGTGAATGTGGAGTTGGTGGCATGTGAAACCCGCATGTGGAGCATTCGTTTGTGTGGGATGCTCTACCAGGTTCATTCCTAGATAATGCACTCAAAGGGCACTAAGCATAGAGTGTGAAAACTGAGTTTCCTTGAGAGCTGCTTGGAAGCCTGATGGTGTGTGAAGTTAGTGAGCCAAATGGAGTTGTTCTCCCACAAGAACCACTCAGCTGATTCTTCTTCAATATGCCATTCACCAACATGCAGTGTTTCCTTGATTGAATTAGCTCTCACACCAATATTTGCGTCTAGAGCCTTTGCATTGAGGGCTATCTGAAAACGGCTGTGGCGCTGAAGTTGCCTGTGAATGTGGAGTTGGTGGCATGTGAAACCCGCATGTGGAGCATTCGTTTGTGTGGGATGCTCTACCAGGTTCATTCCTAGATAATGCACTCAAAGGGCACTAAGCATAGAGTGTGAAAACTGAGTTTCCTTGAGAGCTGCTTGGAAGCCTGATGGTGTGTGAAGTTAGTGAGCCAAATGGAGTTGTTCTCCCACAAGAACCACTTGGTTGATCCTTCTTCATTATGCCCTTCACCAACATGCAGTGTTTCCTTGATTGAATTAGCTCTCACACCAGTATTTGTGTCTAGAGCCTTTGCATTGAGGGCTATCTGAAAACGGGTGTGGCGCTGAAGTTGCCTGTCAATGTGGAGTTGGTGGCATGTGAAACCCGCATGTGGAGCATTCGTTTGTGTGGGATGCTCTACCAGGTTCATTCCTAGATAATGCACTCAAAGGGCACTAAGCATAGAGTGTGAAAACTGAGTTTCCTTGAGAGCTGCTTGGAAGCCTGGTGGTGTGTGAAGTTAGTGAGCCAAATGGAGTTGTTCTCCCACAAGAACCACTCAGCTGATCCTTCTTCAATATGCCCTTCACCAACATGCAGTGTTTCCTTGATTGAATTAGCTCTCACACCAGTATTTGCGTCTAGAGCCTTTGCATTGAGGGCTATCTGAAAACGGCTGTGGCGCTGAAGTTGCCTGAGAATGTGGAGTTGGTGGCATGTGAAACCCGCATGTGGAGCATTCATTTGTGTGGGATGCTCTACCAGGTTCATTCCTAGATAATGCACTCAAAGGGCACTAAGCATAGAGTGTGAAAACTGAGTTTCCTTGAGAGTTGCTTGGAAGCCTGATGGTGTGTGAAGTTAGTGAGCCAAATGGAGTTGTTCTCCCACAAGAACCACTCGGCTGATCCTTCTTCAATATGCCCTTCACCAACATGCAGTGTTTCCTTGATTGAATTAGCTCTCACACCAGTATTTGCGTCTAGAGCCTTTGCATTGAGGGCTATATGAAAACGGCTGTGGCGCTGAAGTTGCCTGTGAATGTGGAGTTGGTGGCATGTGAAACCCGCATGTGGAGCATTCGTTTGTGTGGGATGCTCTACCAGGTTCATTCCTAGATAATGCACTCAAAGGGCACTAAGCATAGAGTGTGAAAACTGCGTTTCCTTGAGAGCTGCTTGGAAGCCTGGTGGTGTGTGAAGTTAGTGAGCCAAATGGAGTTGTTCTCCCACAAGAACCACTCGGCTGATCCTTCTTCAATATGCCCTTCACCAACATGCAGTGTTTCCTTGATTGAATTAGCTCTCACACCAATATTTGCGTCTAGAGCCTTTGCATTGAGGGCTATCTGAAAACGGCTGTGGCGCTGAAGGTGCCTGAGAATGTGGAGTTGGTGGCATGTGAAACCCGCATGTGGAGCATTCGTTTGTGTGGGATGCTCACCAAGCTTCATTTCAGTCCTAAGCACACAAAGGGCACTAAGCATAGAGTGTGAAAACTGAGTTTCCTTGAGAGCTGCTTGGAAGCCTGATGGTGTGTGAAGTTAGTGAGCCAAATGGAGTTGTTCTCCCACAAGAACCACTCGGCTGATCCTTCTTCAATATGCCCTTCACCAACATGCAGTGTTTCCTTGATTGAATTAGCTCTCACACCAATATTTGCGTCTAGAGCCTTTGCATTGAGGGCTATCTGAAAACGGGTGTGGCGCTGAAGTTGCCTGAGAATGTGGAGTTGGTGGCATGTGAAACCCGCATGTGGAGCATTCGTTTGTGTGGGATGCTCTACCAGGTTCATTCCTAGATAATGCACTCAAAGGGCACTAAGCATAGAGTGTGAAAACTGAGTTTCCTTGAGAGCTGCTTGGAAGCCTGATGGTGTGTGAAGTTAGTGAGCCAAATGGAGTTGTTCTCCCACAAGAACCACTTGGTTGATCCTTCTTCATTATGCCCTTCACCAACATGCAGTGTTTCCTTGATTGAATTAGCTCTCACACCAGTATTTGTGTCTAGAGCCTTTGCATTGAGGGCTATCTGAAAACGGGTGTGGCGCTGAAGTTGCCTGTCAATGTGGAGTTGGTGGCATGTGAAACCCGCATGTGGAGCATTCGTTTGTGTGGGATGCTCTACCAGGTTCATTCCTAGATAATGCACTCAAAGGGCACTATACATAGAGTGTGAAAACTGAGTTTCCTTGAGAGCTGCTTGGAAGCCTGGTGGTGTGTGAAGTTAGTGAGCCAAATGGAGTTGTTCTCCCACAAGAACCACTCAGCTGATCCTTCTTCAATATGCCCTTCACCAACATGCAGTGTTTCCTTGATTGAATTAGCTCTCACACCAATATTTGCGTCTAGAGCCTTTGCATTGAGGGCTATCTGAAAACGGCTGTGGCGCTGAAGTTGCCTGAGAATGTGGAGTTGGTGGCATGTGAAACCCGCATGTGGAGCATTCGTTTGTGTGGGATGCTCTACCAGGTTCATTCCTAGATAATGCACTCAAAGGGCACTAAGCCTAGAGTGTGAAAACTGAGTTTCCTTGAGAGCTGCTTGGAAGCCTGATGGTGTGTGAAGTTAGTGAGCCAAATGGAGTTGTTCTCCCACAAGAACCACTCGGCTGATCCTTCTTCAATATGCCCTTCACCAACATGCAGTGTTTCCTTGATTGAATTAGCTCTCACACCAGTATTTGCGTCTAGAGCCTTTGCATTGAGGGCTATCTGAAAACGGCTGTGGCGCTGAAGTTGCCTGAGAATGTGGAGTTGGTGGCATGTGAAACCCGCATGTGGAGCATTCATTTGTGTGGGATGCTCTACCAGGTTCATTCCTAGATAATGCACTCAAAGGGCACTAAGCATAGAGTGTGAAAACTGAGTTTCCTTGAGAGCTGCTTGGAAGCCTGATGGTGTGTGAAGTTAGTGAGCCAAATGGAGTTGTTCTCCCACAAGAACCACTCGGCTGATCCTTCTTCAATATGCCCTTCACCAACATGCAGTGTTTCCTTGATTGAATTAGCTCTCACACCAATATTTGCGTCTAGAGCCTTTGCATTGAGGGCTATCTGAAAACGGCTGTGGCGCTGAAGTTGCCTGTGAATGTGGAGTTGGTGGCATGTGAAACCCGCATGTGGAGCATTCGTTTGTGTGGGATGCTCTACCAGGTTCATTCCTAGATAATGCACTCAAAGGGCACTAAGCCTAGAGTGTGAAAACTGAGTTTCCTTGAGAGCTGCTTGGAAGCCTGGTGGTGTGTGAAGTTAGTGAGCCAAATGGAGTTGTTCTCCCACAAGAACCACTCGGCTGATCCTTCTTCAATATGCCCTTCACCAACATGCAGTGTTTCCTTGATTGAATTAGCTCTCACACCAGTATTTGCGTCTAGAGCCTTTGCATTGAGGGCTATCTGAAAACGGCTGTGGCGCTGAAGTTGCCTGAGAATGTGGAGTTGGTGGCATGTGAAACCCGCATGTGGAGCATTCGTTTGTGTGGGATGCTCTACCAGGTTCATTCCTAGATAATGCACTCAAAGGGCACTAAGCATAGAGTGTGAAAACTGCGTTTCCTTGAGAGCTGCTTGGAAGCCTGATGGTGTGTGAAGTTAGTGAGCCAAATGGAGTTGTTCTCCCACAAGAACCACTCGGCTGATCCTTCTTCAATATGCCCTTCACCAACATGCAGTGTTTCCTTGATTGAATTAGCTCTCACACCAATATTTGCGTCTAGAGCCTGTGCATTGAGGGCTATCTGAAAACGGGTGTGGCGCTGAAGTTGCCTGAGAATGTGGCGTTGGTGGCATGTGAAACCCGCATGTGGAACATTCGTTTGTGTGGGATGCTCACCAAGCTTCATTTCAGTCCTAGGCACTCAAAGGGCACTAAGCATAGAGTGTGAAAACTGAGTTTCCTTGAGAGCTGCTTGGAAGCCTGATGGTGTGTGAAGTTAGTGAGCCAAATGGAGTTGTTCTCCCACAAGAACCACTCGGCTGATCCTTCTCTGATCCTTCTTCAATATGCCTTCACCAACATGCAGTGTTTCCTTGATTGAATTAGCTCTCACACCAATATTTGCGTCTAGACCCTTTGCATTGAGGGCTATCTGAAAATGACTGTGGCGCTGAAGTTGCCTGTGAATGTGGAGTTGGTGGCATGTGAAACCCGCATGTGGTGCATTCGTTTGTGTGGGATGCTCTACCAGGTTCATTCCTAGATAATGCACTCAAAGGGCACTAAGCATAGAGTGTGAAAACTGAGTTTCCTTGAGAGCTGCTTGGAAGCTCTGATGGTGTGTGAAGTTAGTGAGCCAAATGGAGTTGTTCTCCCACAAGAACCACTCGGCTGATCCTTCTTCAATATGCCCTTCACCAACATGCAGTGTTTCCTTGATTGAATTAGCTCTCACACCAATATTTGCGTCTAGACCCTTTGCATTGAGGGCTATCTGAAAACGGCTGTGGCGCTGAAGTTGCCTGTGAATGTGGAGTTGGTGGCATGTGAAACCCGCATTTGGGCATTCGTTTGTGTGGGATGCTCTACCAGGTTCATTCCTAGATAATGCACTCAAAGGGCACTAAGCATAGAGTGTGAAAACTGAGTTCCTTGAGAGCTGCTTGGAAGCCTGATGGTGTGTGAAGTTAGTGAGCCAAATGGAGTTGTTCTCCCACAAGAACCACTCGGCTGATCCTTCTTCAATATGCCCTTCACCAACATGCAGTGTTTCCTTGATTGAATTAGCTCTCACACCAATATTTGCGTCTAGAGCCTTTGCATTGAGGGATATCTGAAAACGGCTGTGGCGCTGGAAGTTGCCTGTGAATGTGGAGTTGGTGGCATGTGAAATCCGCATGTGAGCATTCGTTTGTGTGGGATGCTCTACCAGCTTCATTTCAGTCCTAGGGACTCAAAGGGCACTAAGCATAGAGTGGTGAAAACTGAGTTTCCTTGAGAGCTGCTGGAAGCCTGATGGTGTGTGAAGTTAGTGAGCCAAATGGAGTTGTTCTCCCACAAGAACCACTCGGCTGATCCTCTTCATATGCCCTTCACCAACATGCAGTGTTTCCTTGATTGAATTAGCTCTCACACCAATATTTGCGTCTAGAGCCTTTGCATTGAGGGCTATCTGAAAACGGCTGTGGCGCTGAATTTGCCTGAGAATGTGGAGTTGGTGGCATGTGAAACCCGCATGTGGAGCATTCGTTTGTGTGGGATGCTCTACCAGCTTCATTTCAGTCCTAGGGACTCAAAGGGCACTAAGCATAGAGTGTGAAAACTGAGTTTCCTTGAGAGCTGCTTGGAAGCCTGATGGTGTGTGAAGTTAGTGAGCCAAATGAGTTGTTCTCCACAAGAACCACTCGGCTGATCCTCTTCAATATGCCCTCACCAACATGCAGTGTTTCTTGATTGAATTAGCTCTCACACCAATATTTGCGTCTAGAGCCTTTGCATTGAGGGCTATCTGAAAACGGCTGTGTGCTGAATTTGCCTGTCAATGTGGAGTTGGTGGCATGTGAAACCCGCATGTGGAGCATTCGTTTGTGTGGGATGCTCACCAACCTTCATTTCAGTCCTAGGTACTCAAAAGGCACTAAGCATAGAGTGTGAAAACTGAGTTTCCTTGGGAGCTGCTTGGAAGAATGATGATGTGTGAAGTAGTGAGCCAAATGGAGTTGTTCTCCCACAAGAACCACTCGGCTGATCCTTCTCAATATGCCTTCACCAACATTGCAGTGTTTCCTTGATTGAATTAGCTCTCACACCAATATTTGCGTCTAGAGCCTGTGCATTGAGGGCTATCTGAAAAACGGCGGTGGCGCTGAAGTTGCCTGTGAATGTGGAGTTGGTGGCATGTGAAACCCGCATTTGGGCATTCGTTTGTGTGGGATGCTCTACCAGTTCATCCTAGATAATGCACTCAAAGGGCACTAAGCATAGAGTGTGAAAACTGAGTTTCCTTGAGAGCTGCTTGGAAGCCTGATGGTGTGTGAAGTTAGTGAGCCAAATGGAGTTGTTCTCCCACAAGAACCACTCGGCTGATCCTTCTTCAATATGCCCTTCACCAACATGCAGTGTTTCCTTGATTGAATTAGCTCTCACACCAATATTTGCGTCTAGAGCCTTTGCATTGAGGCTATCTGAAAACGGCTGTGGCGCTGAAGTTGCCTGAGAATGTGGCGTTGGTGGCATGTGAAACCCGCATGTGGAGCATTTCGTTTGTGTGGGATGCTCTACCAGCTCATTTCAGTCCTAGGGACTCAAAGGGCACTAAGCATAGAGTGTGAAAACTGAGTTTCCTTGAGAGCTGCTTGGAAGCCTGATGGTGTGTGAAGTTAGTGAGCCAAATGGAGTTGTTCCCACAAGAACCACTTGGCTGATCCTTCTTCAATATGCCCTTCACCAACATGCAGTGTTTCCTTGATTGAATTAGCTCTCACACCAATATTTGCGTCTAGACCCTTTGCATTGAGGGCTATCTGAAAACGGCTGTGGCGCTGAGTTGCCTGTGAATGTGGAGTTGGTGGCATGTGAAACCCGCATTTGGGCATTCGTTTGTGTGGGATGCTCTACCAGGTTCATTCCTAGATAATGCACTCAAAGGGCACTAAGCATAGAGTGTGAAAACTGAGTTTCCTTGAGAGCTGCTTGGAAGCCTGATGGTGTGTGAAGTTAGTGAGCCAAATGGAGTTGTTCTCCCACAAGAACCACTCGGCTGATCCTTCTTCAATATGCCCTTCACCAACATGCAGTGTTTCCTTGATTGAATTAGCTCTCACACCAATATTTGCTTCTAGAGCCTTTGCATTGAGGGCTATCTGAAAACGGCTGGGGTGCTGAATTTGCCTGTCAATGTGGAGTTGGTGGCATGTGAAACCCGCATGTGGAGCATTCGTTTGTGTGGGATGCTCTACCAGGTTCATTCCTAGATAATGCACTCAAAGGGCACTAGTATAGAGTGTGAAAACTGAGTTTCCTTGAGAGCTGTTTGGAAGCCTGATGGTGTGTGAAGTTAGTGAGCCAAATGGAGTTGTTCTCCCACAAGAGCCACTCGGCTGATCCTTCTTCAATATGCCCTTCACCAACATGCAGTGTTTCCTTGATTGAATTAGCTCTCACACCAATATTTGCGTCTAGAGCCTTTGCATTGAGGGCTATCTGAAAACGGCTGTGGCGCTGAAGTTGCCTGTGAATGTGGAGTTGGTGGCATGTGAAATCCGCATGTGGAGCATTCGTTTGTGTGGGATGCTAACCAAGCTTCATTTCAGTCCTAGGTACTCAAAGGGCACTAAGCATAGATTGTGAAAACTGAGTTTCCTTGAGAGCTGCTTGGAAGCCTGATGGTGTGTGAAGTAAGTGAGCCAAATGGAGTTGTTCTCCCACAAGAACCACTCGGCTGATCCTTCTTCAATATGCCCTTCACCAACATGCAGTGTTTCCTTGATTGAATTAGCTCTCACACCAATATTTGCGTCTAGAGCCTTTGCATTGAGGGCTATCTGAAAACGGCTGTGGCGCTGAAGTTGCCTGTGAATGTGGAGTTGGTGGCATGTGAAACCCGCATGTGGAGCATTCGTTTGTGTGGGATGCTCTACCAGGTTCATTCCTAGATAATGCACTCAAAGGGCACTAAGCATAGAGTGTGAAAACTGAGTTTCCTTGAGAGCTGCTTGGAAGCCTGATGGTGTGTGAAGTTAGTGAGCCAAATGGAGTTGTTCTCCCACAAGAACCACTCGGCTGATCCTTCTTCAATATGCCCTTCACCAACATGCAGTGTTTCCTTGATTGAATTAGCTCTCACACCAATATTTGTGTCTAGAGCCTTTGCATTGAGGGCTATCTGAAAACGGCAGTGGCGCTGAAGTTGCCTGTGAATGTGGAGTTGGTGGCATGTGAAACCCGCATGTGGAGCATTCGTTTGTGTGGGATGCTCACCAAGCTTCATTTCAGTCCTAGGTACTCAAAAGGCACTAAGCATAGAGTGTGAAAACTGAGTTTCCTTGAGAGCTGCTTGGAAGCCTGATGGTGTGTGAAGTTAGTGAGCCAAATGGAGTTGTTCTCCCACAAGAACCACTTGGCTGATCCTTCTTCAATATGCCCTTCACCAACATGCAGTGTTTCCTTGATTGAATTAGCTCTCACACCAATATTTGCATCTAGAGCCTTTGCATTGAGGGCTATCTGAAAACGGCTGTGGCGCTGAAGTTGCCTGTGAATGTGGAGTTGGTGGCATGTGAAACCCGCATGTGGAGCATTCGTTTGTGTGGGATGCTCTACCAGGTTCATTCCTAGATAATGCACTCAAAGGGCACTAAGCATAGAGTGTGAAAACTGAGTTTCCTTGAGAGCTGCTTGGAAGCCTGATGGTGTGTGAAGTTAGTGAGCCAAATGGAGTTGTTCTCCCACAAGAACCACTCAGCTGATTCTTCTTCAATATGCCATTCACCAACATGCAGTGTTTCCTTGATTGAATTAGCTCTCACACCAATATTTGCGTCTAGAGCCTTTGCATTGAGGGCTATCTGAAAACGGCTGTGGCGCTGAAGTTGCCTGTCAATGTGGAGTTGGTGGCATGTGAAACCCGCATGTGGAGCATTCGTTTGTGTGGGATGCTCTACCAGGTTCATTCCTAGATAATGCACTCAAAGGGCACTAAGCATAGAGTGTGAAAACTGAGTTTCCTTGAGAGCTGCTTGGAAGCCTGATGGTGTGTGAAGTTAGTGAGCCAAATGGAGTTGTTCTCCCACAAGAACCACTTGGTTGATCCTTCTTCATTATGCCCTTCACCAACATGCAGTGTTTCCTTGATTGAATTAGCTCTCACACCAGTATTTGTGTCTAGAGCCTTTGCATTGAGGGCTATCTGAAAACGGGTGTGGCGCTGAAGTTGCCTGTCAATGTGGAGTTGGTGGCATGTGAAACCCGCATGTGGAGCATTCGTTTGTGTGGGATGCTCTACCAGGTTCATTCCTAGATAATGCACTCAAAGGGCACTAAGCATAGAGTGTGAAAACTGAGTTTCCTTGAGAGCTGCTTGGAAGCCTGATGGTGTGTGAAGTTAGTGAGCCAAATGGAGTTGTTCTCCCACAAGAACCACTTGGCTGATCCTTCTTCAATATGCCCTTCACCAACATGCAGTGTTTCCTTGATTGAATTAGCTCTCACACCAATATTTGCATCTAGAGCCTTTGCATTGAGGGCTATCTGAAAACGGCTGTGGCGCTGAAGTTGCCTGTGAATGTGGAGTTGGTGGCATGTGAAACCCGCATGTGGAGCATTCGTTTGTGTGGGATGCTCTACCAGGTTCATTCCTAGATAATGCACTCAAAGGGCACTAAGCATAGAGTGTGAAAACTGAGTTTCCTTGAGAGCTGCTTGGAAGCCTGATGGTGTGTGAAGTTAGTGAGCCAAATGGAGTTGTTCTCCCACAAGAACCACTCAGCTGATTCTTCTTCAATATGCCATTCACCAACATGCAGTGTTTCCTTGATTGAATTAGCTCTCACACCAATATTTGCGTCTAGAGCCTTTGCATTGAGGGCTATCTGAAAACGGCTGTGGCGCTGAAGTTGCCTGTGAATGTGGAGTTGGTGGCATGTGAAACCCGCATGTGGAGCATTCGTTTGTGTGGGATGCTCTACCAGGTTCATTCCTAGATAATGCACTCAAAGGGCACTAAGCATAGAGTGTGAAAACTGAGTTTCCTTGAGAGCTGCTTGGAAGCCTGATGGTGTGTGAAGTTAGTGAGCCAAATGGAGTTGTTCTCCCACAAGAACCACTTGGTTGATCCTTCTTCATTATGCCCTTCACCAACATGCAGTGTTTCCTTGATTGAATTAGCTCTCACACCAGTATTTGTGTCTAGAGCCTTTGCATTGAGGGCTATCTGAAAACGGGTGTGGCGCTGAAGTTGCCTGTCAATGTGGAGTTGGTGGCATGTGAAACCCGCATGTGGAGCATTCGTTTGTGTGGGATGCTCTACCAGGTTCATTCCTAGATAATGCACTCAAAGGGCACTAAGCATAGAGTGTGAAAACTGAGTTTCCTTGAGAGCTGCTTGGAAGCCTGGTGGTGTGTGAAGTTAGTGAGCCAAATGGAGTTGTTCTCCCACAAGAACCACTCAGCTGATCCTTCTTCAATATGCCCTTCACCAACATGCAGTGTTTCCTTGATTGAATTAGCTCTCACACCAGTATTTGCGTCCAGAGCCTTTGCATTGAGGGCTATATGAAAACGGCTGTGGCGCTGAAGTTGCCTGAGAATGTGGAGTTGGTGGCATGTGAAACCCGCATGTGGAGCATTCATTTGTGTGGGATGCTCTACCAGGTTCATTCCTAGATAATGCACTCAAAGGGCACTAAGCATAGAGTGTGAAAAACTGAGTTTCCTTGAGAGTTGCTTGGAAGCCTGATGGTGTGTGAAGTTAGTGAGCCAAATGGAGTTGTTCTCCCACAAGAACCACTCGGCTGATCCTTCTTCAATATGCCCTTCACCAACATGCAGTGTTTCCTTGATTGAATTAGCTCTCACACCAATATTTGCGTCTAGAGCCTTTGCATTGAGGGCTATCTGAAAACGGCTGTGGCGCTGAAGTTGCCTGTGAATGTGGAGTTGGTGGCATGTGAAACCCGCATGTGGAGCATTCGTTTGTGTGGGATGCTCTACCAGGTTCATTCCTAGATAATGCACTCAAAGGGCACTAAGCATAGAGTGTGAAAACTGCGTTTCCTTGAGAGCTGCTTGGAAGCCTGGTGGTGTGTGAAGTTAGTGAGCCAAATGGAGTTGTTCTCCCACAAGAACCACTCGGCTGATCCTTCTTCAATATGCCCTTCACCAACATGCAGTGTTTCCTTGATTGAATTAGCTCTCACACCAATATTTGCGTCTAGAGCCTTTGCATTGAGGGCTATCTGAAAACGGCTGTGGCGCTGAAGGTGCCTGAGAATGTGGAGTTGGTGGCATGTGAAACCCGCATGTGGAGCATTCGTTTGTGTGGGATGCTCACCAAGCTTCATTTCAGTCCTAAGCACTCAAAGGGCACTAAGCATAGAGTGTGAAAACTGAGTTTCCTTGAGAGCTGCTGGAAGCCTGATGGTGTGTGAAGTTAGTGAGCCAAATGGAGTTGTTCTCCCACAAGAACCACTCGGCTGATCCTTCTTCAATATGCCCTTCACCAACATGCAGTGTTTCCTTGATTGAATTAGCTCTCACACCAATATTTGCGTCTAGAGCCTTTGCATTGAGGGCTATCTGAAAACGGCTGTGGCGCTGAAGTTGCCTGAGAATGTGGAGTTGGTGGCATGTGAAACCCGCATGTGGAGCATTCGTTTGTGTGGGATGCTCTACCAGGTTCATTCCTAGATAATGCACTCAAAGGGCACTAAGCATAGAGTGTGAAAACTGAGTTTCCTTGAGAGCTGCTTGGAAGCCTGATGGTGTGTGAAGTTAGTGAGCCAAATGGAGTTGTTCTCCCACAAGAACCACTTGGTTGATCCTTCTTCATTATGCCCTTCACCAACATGCAGTGTTTCCTTGATTGAATTAGCTCTCACACCAGTATTTGTGTCTAGAGCCTTTGCATTGAGGGCTATCTGAAAACGGGTGTGGCGCTGAAGTTGCCTGTCAATGTGGAGTTGGTGGCATGTGAAACCCGCATGTGGAGCATTCGTTTGTGTGGGATGCTCTACCAGGTTCATTCCTAGATAATGCACTCAAAGGGCACTATACATAGAGTGTGAAAACTGAGTTTCCTTGAGAGCTGCTTGGAAGCCTGGTGGTGTGTGAAGTTAGTGAGCCAAATGGAGTTGTTCTCCCACAAGAACCACTCAGCTGATCCTTCTTCAATATGCCCTTCACCAACATGCACTGTTTCCTTGATTGAATTAGCTCTCACACCAATATTTGCGTCTAGAGCCTTTGCATTGAGGGCTATCTGAAAACGGCTGTGGCGCTGAAGTTGCCTGAGAATGTGGAGTTGGTGGCATGTGAAACCCGCATGTGGAGCATTCGTTTGTGTGGGATGCTCTACCAGGTTCATTCCTAGATAATGCACTCAAAGGGCACTAAGCCTAGAGTGTGAAAACTGAGTTTCCTTGAGAGCTGCTTGGAAGCCTGATGGTGTGTGAAGTTAGTGAGCCAAATGGAGTTGTTCTCCCACAAGAACCACTCGGCTGATCCTTCTTCAATATGCCCTTCACCAACATGCAGTGTTTCCTTGATTGAATTAGCTCTCACACCAGTATTTGCGTCTAGAGCCTTTGCATTGAGGGCTATCTGAAAACGGCTGTGGCGCTGAAGTTGCCTGAGAATGTGGAGTTGGTGGCATGTGAAACCCGCATGTGGAGCATTCATTTGTGTGGGATGCTCTACCAGGTTCATTCCTAGATAATGCACTCAAAGGGCACTAAGCATAGAGTGTGAAAACTGAGTTTCCTTGAGAGCTGCTTGGAAGCCTGATGGTGTGTGAAGTTAGTGAGCCAAATGGAGTTGTTCTCCCACAAGAACCACTCGGCTGATCCTTCTTCAATATGCCCTTCACCAACATGCAGTGTTTCCTTGATTGAATTAGCTCTCACACCAATATTTGCGTCTAGAGCCTTTGCATTGAGGGCTATCTGAAAACGGCTGTGGCGCTGAAGTTGCCTGTGAATGTGGAGTTGGTGGCATGTGAAACCCGCATGTGGAGCATTCGTTTGTGTGGGATGCTCTACCAGGTTCATTCCTAGATAATGCACTCAAAGGGCACTAAGCCTAGAGTGTGAAAACTGAGTTTCCTTGAGAGCTGCTTGGAAGCCTGGTGGTGTGTGAAGTTAGTGAGCCAAATGGAGTTGTTCTCCCACAAGAACCACTCGGCTGATCCTTCTTCAATATGCCCTTCACCAACATGCAGTGTTTCCTTGATTGAATTAGCTCTCACACCAGTATTTGCGTCTAGAGCCTTTGCATTGAGGGCTATCTGAAAACGGCTGTGGCGCTGAAGTTGCCTGAGAATGTGGAGTTGGTGGCATGTGAAACCCGCATGTGGAGCATTCGTTGTGTGGGATGCTCTACCAGGTTCATTCCTAGATAATGCACTCAAAGGGCACTAAGCATAGAGTGTGAAAACTGCGTTTCCTTGAGAGCTGCTTGGAAGCCTGATGGTGTGTGAAGTTAGTGAGCCAAATGGAGTTGTTCTCCACAAGAACCACTCGGCTGATCCTTCTTCAATATGCCCTTCACCAACATGCAGTGTTTCCTTGATTGAATTAGCTCTCACACCAATATTTGCGTCTAGAGCCTTTGCATTGAGGGCTATCTGAAAACGGCTGTGGCGCTGAAGTTGCCTGAGAATGTGGCGTTGGTGGCATGTGAAACCCGCATGTGGAACATTCGTTTGTGTGGGATGCTCACCAAGCTTCATTTCAGTCCTAGGCACTCAAAGGGCACTAAGCATAGAGTGTGAAAACTGAGTTTCCTTGAGAGCTGCTTGGAAGCCTGATGGTGTGTGAAGTTAGTGAGCCAAATGGAGTTGTTCTCCCACAAGAACCACTCGGCTGATCCTTCTTCAATATGCCCTTCACCAACATGCAGTGTTTCCTTGATTGAATTAGCTCTCACACCAATATTTGCGTCTAGACCCTTTGCATTGAGGGCTATCTGAAAATGACTGTGGCGCTGAAGTTGCCTGTGAATGTGGAGTTGGTGGCATGTGAAACCCGCATGTGGTGCATTCGTTTGTGTGGGATGCTCTACCAGGTTCATTCCTAGATAATGCACTCAAAGGGCACTAAGCATAGAGTGTGAAAACTGAGTTTCCTTGAGAGCTGCTTGGAAGCCTGATGGTGTGTGAAGTTAGTGAGCCAAATGGAGTTGTTCTCCCACAAGAACCACTCGGCTGATCCTTCTTCAATATGCCCTTCACCAACATGCAGTGTTTCCTTGATTGAATTAGCTCTCACACCAATATTTGCGTCTAGACCCTTTGCATTGAGGGCTATCTGAAAACGGCTGTGGCGCTGAAGTTGCCTGTGAATGTGGAGTTGGTGGCATGTGAAACCCGCATTTGGGCATTCGTTTGTGTGGGATGCTCTACCAGGTTCATTCCTAGATAATGCACTCAAAGGGCACTAAGCATAGAGTGTGAAAACTGAGTTTCCTTGAGAGCTGCTTGGAAGCCTGATGGTGTGTGAAGTTAGTGAGCCAAATGGAGTTGTTCTCCCACAAGAACCACTCGGCTGATCCTTCTTCAATATGCCCTTCACCAACATGCAGTGTTTCCTTGATTGAATTAGCTCTCACACCAATATTTGCGTCTAGAGCCTTTGCATTGAGGGATATCTGAAAACGGCTGTGGCGCTGAAGTTGCCTGTGAATGTGGAGTTGGTGGCATGTGAAATCCGCATGTGGAGCATTCGTTTGTGTGGGATGCTCTACCAGCTTCATTTCAGTCCTAGGGACTCAAAGGGCACTAAGCATAGAGTGTGAAAACTGAGTTTCCTTGAGAGCTGCTTGGAAGCCTGATGGTGTGTGAAGTTAGTGAGCCAAATGGAGTTGTTCTCCCACAAGAACCACTCGGCTGATCCTTCTTCAATATGCCCTTCACCAACATGCAGTGTTTCCTTGATTGAATTAGCTCTCACACCAATATTTGCGTCTAGAGCCTTTGCATTGAGGGCTATCTGAAAACGGCTGTGGCGCTGAAGTTGCCTGAGAATGTGGCGTTTATTGGCATGTGAAACCCGCATGTGGAGCATTCGTTTGTGTGGGATGCTCTACCAGCTTCATTTCAGTCCTAGGGACTCAAAGGGCACTAAGCATAGAGTGTGAAAACTGAGTTTCCTTGAGAGCTGCTTGGAAGCCTGATGGTGTGTGAAGTTAGTGAGCCAAATGGAGTTGTTCTCCCACAAGAACCACTCGGCTGATCCTTCTTCAATATGCCCTTCACCAACATGCAGTGTTTCCTTGATTGAATTAGCTCTCACACCAATATTTGCGTCTAGAGCCTTTGCATTGAGGGCTATCTGAAAACGGCTGTGGTGCTGAATTTGCCTGTCAATGTGGAGTTGGTGGCATGTGAAACCCGCATGTGGAGCATTCGTTTGTGTGGGATGCTCACCAACCTTCATTTCAGTCCTAGGTACTCAAAAGGCACTAAGCATAGAGTGTGAAAACTGAGTTTCCTTGGGAGCTGCTTGGAAGAATGATGATGTGTGAAGTTAGTGAGCCAAATGGAGTTGTTCTCCCACAAGAACCACTCGGCTGATCCTTCTTCAATATGCCCTTCACCAACATGCAGTGTTTCCTTGATTGAATTAGCTCTCACACCAATATTTGCGTCTAGAGCCTGTGCATTGAGGGCTATCTGAAAACGGGTGTGGCGCTGAAGTTGCCTGTGAATGTGGAGTTGGTGGCATGTGAAACCCGCATTTGGGCATTCGTTTGTGTGGGATGCTCTACCAGGTTCATTCCTAGATAATGCACTCAAAGGGCACTAAGCATAGAGTGTGAAAACTGAGTTTCCTTGAGAGCTGCTTGGAAGCCTGATGGTGTGTGAAGTTAGTGAGCCAAATGGAGTTGTTCTCCCACAAGAACCACTCGGCTGATCCTTCTTCAATATGCCCTTCACCAACATGCAGTGTTTCCTTGATTGAATTAGCTCTCACACCAATATTTGCGTCTAGAGCCTTTGCATTGAGGGCTATCTGAAAACGGCTGTGGCGCTGAAGTTGCCTGAGAATGTGGCGTTGGTGGCATGTGAAACCCGCATGTGGAGCATTCGTTTGTGTGGGATGCTCTACCAGCTTCATTTCAGTCCTAGGGACTCAAAGGGCACTAAGCATAGAGTGTGAAAACTGAGTTTCCTTGAGAGCTGCTTGGAAGCCTGATGGTGTGTGAAGTTAGTGAGCCAAATGGAGTTGTTCTCCCACAAGAACCACTTGGCTGATCCTTCTTCAATATGCCCTTCACCAACATGCAGTGTTTCCTTGATTGAATTAGCTCTCACACCAATATTTGCGTCTAGACCCTTTGCATTGAGGGCTATCTGAAAACGGCTGTGGCGCTGAAGTTGCCTGTGAATGTGGAGTTGGTGGCATGTGAAACCCGCATTTGGGCATTCGTTTGTGTGGGATGCTCTACCAGGTTCATTCCTAGATAATGCACTCAAAGGGCACTAAGCATAGAGTGTGAAAACTGAGTTTCCTTGAGAGCTGCTTGGAAGCCTGATGGTGTGTGAAGTTAGTGAGCCAAATGGAGTTGTTCTCCCACAAGAACCACTCGGCTGATCCTTCTTCAATATGCCCTTCACCAACATGCAGTGTTTCCTTGATTGAATTAGCTCTCACACCAATATTTGCTTCTAGAGCCTTTGCATTGAGGGCTATCTGAAAACGGCTGGGGTGCTGAATTTGCCTGTCAATGTGGAGTTGGTGGCATGTGAAACCCGCATGTGGAGCATTCGTTTGTGTGGGATGCTCACCAACCTTCATTTCAGTCCTAGGTACTCAAAAGGCACTAAGCATAGAGTGTGAAAACTGAGTTTCCTTGGGAGCTGCTTGGAAGAATGATGGTGTGTGAAGTTAGTGAGCCAAATGGAGTTGTTCTCCCACAAGAACCACTCGGCTGATCCTTCTTCAATATGCCCTTCACCAACATGCAGTGTTTCCTTGATTGAATTAGCTCTCACACCAATATTTGCGTCTAGAGCCTGTGCATTGAGGGCTATCTGAAAACGGGTGTGGCGCTGAAGTTGCCTGAGAATGTGGAGTTGGTGGCATGTGAAACCCGCATGTGGAGCATTCGTTTGTGTGGGATGCTCTACCAGGTTCATTCCTAGATAATGCACTCAAAGGGCACTAAGCATAGAGTGTGAAAACTGAGTTTCCTTGAGAGCTGCTTGGAAGCCTGATGGTGTGTGAAGTTAGTGAGCCAAATGGAGTTGTTCTCCCACAAGAACCACTCGGCTGATCCTTCTTCAATATGCCCTTCACCAACATGCAGTGTTTCCTTGATTGAATTAGCTCTCACACCAATATTTGCGTCTAGAGCCTTTGCATTGAGGGCTATCTGAAAACGGCTGTGGTGCTGAATTTGCCTGTCAATGTGGAGTTGGTGGCATGTGAAACCCGCATGTGGAGCATTCGTTTGTGTGGGATGCTCACCAACCTTCATTTCAGTCCTAGGTACTCAAAAGGCACTAAGCCTAGAGTGTGAAAACTGAGTTTCCTTGGGAGCTGCTTGGAAGAATGATGATGTGTGAAGTTAGTGAGCCAAATGGAGTTGTTCTCCCACAAGAACCACTCGGCTGATCCTTCTTCAATATGCCCTTCACCAACATGCAGTGTTTCCTTGATTGAATTAGCTCTCACACCAATATTTGCGTCTAGAGCCTTTGCATTGAGGGCTATCTGAAAACGGCTGTGGCGCTGAAGTTGCCTGTGAATGTGGAGTTGGTGGCATGTGAAACCCGCATGTGGAGCATTCGTTTGTGTGGGATGCTCTACCAGGTTCATTCCTAGATAATGCACTCAAAGGGCACTAAGCATAGAGTGTGAAAACTGAGTTTCCTTGGGAGCTGCTTGGAAGCCTGATGGTGTGTGAAGTTAGTGAGCAAAATGGAGTTGTTCTCCCACAAGAACCACTCGGCTGATCCTTCTTCAATATGCCCTTCACCAACATTCAGTGTTTCCTTGATTGAATTAGCTCTCACACCAATATTTGCGTCTAGAGCCTTTGCATTGAGGGCTATCTGAAAACGGCTGTGGCGCTGAAGTTGCCTGAGAATGTGGCGTTGGTGGCATGTGAAACCCGCATGTGGAGCATTCGTTTGTGTGGGATGCTCTACCAGCTTCATTTGAGTCCTAGGCACTCAAAGGGCACTAAGCATAGAGTGTGAAAACTGAGTTTCCTTGAGAGCTGCTTGGAAGCCTGATGGTGTGTGAAGTTAGTGAGCCAAATGGAGTTGTTCTCCCACAAGAACCACTTGGCTGATCCTTCTTCAATATGCCCTTCACCAACATGCAGTGTTTCCTTGATTGAATTAGCTCTCACACCAATATTTGCGTCTAGACCCTTTGCATTGAGGGCTATCTGAAAACGGCTGTGGCGCTGAAGTTGCCTGTGAATGTGGAGTTGGTGGCATGTGAAACCCGCATTTGGGCATTCGTTTGTGTGGGATGCTCTACCAGGTTCATTCTTAGATAATGCACTCAAAGGGCACTAAGCATAGAGTGTGAAAACTGAGTTTCCTTGAGAGCTGCTTGGAAGCCTGATGGTGTGTGAAGTTAGTGAGCCAAATGGAGTTGTTCTCCCACAAGAACCACTCGGCTGATCCTTCTTCAATATGCCCTTCACCAACATGCAGTGTTTCCTTGATTGAATTAGCTCTCACACCAATATTTGCGTCTAGAGCCTTTGCATTGAGGGATATCTGAAAACGGCTGTGGCGCTGAAGTTGCCTGAGAATGTGGCGTTGGTGGCATGTGAAACCCGCATGTGGAGCATTCGTTTGTGTGGGATGCTCTACCAGCTTCATTTCAGTCCTAGGGACTCAAAGGGCACTAAGCATAGAGTGTGAAAACTGAGTTTCCTTGAGAGCTGCTTGGAAGCCTGATGGTGTGTGAAGTTAGTGAGCCAAATGGAGTTGTTCTCCCACAAGAACCACTTGGCTGATCCTTCTTCAATATGCCCTTCACCAACATGCAGTGTTTCCTTGATTGAATTAGCTCTCACACCAATATTTGCGTGTAGACCCTTTGCATTGAGGGCTATCTGAAAACGGCTGTGGCGCTGAAGTTGCCTGTGAATGTGGAGTTGGTGGCATGTGAAACCCGCATTTGGGCATTCGTTTGTGTGGGATGCTCTACCAGGTTCATTCCTAGATAATGCACTCAAAGGGCACTAAGCATAGAGTGTGAAAACTGAGTTTCCTTGAGAGCTGCTTGGAAGCCTGATGGTGTGTGAAGTTAGTGAGCCAAATGGAGTTGTTCTCCCACAAGAACCACTCGGCTGATCCTTCTTCAATATGCCCTTCACCAACATGCAGTGTTTCCTTGATTGAATTAGCTCTCACACCAATATTTGCGTCTAGAGCCTTTGCATTGAGGGCTATCTGAAAACGGCTGTGGTGCTGAATTTGCCTGTCAATGTGGAGTTGGTGGCATGTGAAACCCGCATGTGGAGCATTCGTTTGTGTGGGATGCTCACCAACCTTCATTTCAGTCCTAGGTACTCAAAAGGCACTAAGCATAGAGTGTGAAAACTGAGTTTCCTTGGGAGCTGCTTGGAAGAATGATGGTGTGTGAAGTTAGTGAGCCAAATGGAGTTGTTCTCCCACAAGAACCACTCGGCTGATCCTTCTTCAATATGCCCTTCACCAACATGCAGTGTTTCCTTGATTGAATTAGCTCTCACACCAATATTTGCGTCTAGAGCCTTTGCATTGAGGGCTATATGAAAACGGGTGTGGCGCTGAAGTTGCCTGAGAATGTGGAGTTGGTGGCATGTGAAACCCGCATGTGGAGCATTCGTTTGTGTGGGATGCTCTACCAGGTTCATTCCTAGATAATGCACTCAAAGGGCACTAAGCATAGAGTGTGAAAACTGAGTTTCCTTGAGAGCTGCTTGGAAGCCTGATGGTGTGTGAAGTTAGTGAGCCAAATGGAGTTGTTCTCCCACAAGAACCACTCGGCTGATCCTTCTTCAATATGCCTTTCACCAACATGCAGTGTTTCCTTGATTGAATTAGCTCTCACACCAATATTTGCGTCTAGAGCCTTTGCATTGAGGGCTATCTGAAAACGGCTGTGGCGCTGAAGTTGCCTGAGAATGTGGCGTTGGTGGCATGTGAAACCCGCATGTGGAGCATTCGTTTGTGTGGGATGCTCTACCAGCTTCATTTCAGTCCTAGGGACTCAAAGGGCACTAAGCATAGAGTGTGAAAACTGAGTTTCCTTGAGAGCTGCTTGGAAGCCTGATGGTGTGTGAAGTTAGTGAGCCAAATGGAGTTGTTCTCCCACAAGAACCACTTGGCTGATCCTTCTTCAATATGCCCTTCACCAACATGCAGTGTTTCCTTGATTGAATTAGCTCTCACACCAATATTTGCGTCTAGACCCTTTGCATTGAGGGCTATCTGAAAACGGCTGTGGCGCTGAAGTTGCCTGTGAATGTGGAGTTGGTGGCATGTGAAACCCGCATTTGGGCATTCGTTTGTGTGGGATGCTCTACCAGGTTCATTCCTAGATAATGCACTCAAAGGGCACTAAGCATAGAGTGTGAAAACTGAGTTTCCTTGAGAGCTGCTTGGAAGCCTGATGGTGTGTGAAGTTAGTGAGCCAAATGGAGTTGTTCTCCCACAAGAACCACTCGGCTGATCCTTCTTCAATATGCCCTTCACCAACATGCAGTGTTTCCTTGATTGAATTAGCTCTCACACCAATATTTGCTTCTAGAGCCTTTGCATTGAGGGCTATCTGAAAACGGCTGGGGTGCTGAATTTGCCTGTCAATGTGGAGTTGGTGGCATGTGAAACCCGCATGTGGAGCATTCGTTTGTGTGGGATGCTCACCAACCTTCATTTCAGTCCTAGGTACTCAAAAGGCACTAAGCATAGAGTGTGAAAACTGAGTTTCCTTGGGAGCTGCTTGGAAGAATGATGGTGTGTGAAGTTAGTGAGCCAAATGGAGTTGTTCTCCCACAAGAACCACTCGGCTGATCCTTCTTCAATATGCCCTTCACCAACATGCAGTGTTTCCTTGATTGAATTAGCTCTCACACCAATATTTGCGTCTAGAGCCTGTGCATTGAGGGCTATCTGAAAACGGGTGTGGCGCTGAAGTTGCCTGAGAATGTGGAGTTGGTGGCATGTGAAACCCGCATGTGGAGCATTCGTTTGTGTGGGATGCTCTACCAGGTTCATTCCTAGATAATGCACTCAAAGGGCACTAAGCATAGAGTGTGAAAACTGAGTTTCCTTGAGAGCTGCTTGGAAGCCTGATGGTGTGTGAAGTTAGTGAGCCAAATGGAGTTGTTCTCCCACAAGAACCACTCGGCTGATCCTTCTTCAATATGCCCTTCACCAACATGCAGTGTTTCCTTGATTGAATTAGCTCTCACACCAATATTTGCGTCTAGAGCCTTTGCATTGAGGGCTATCTGAAAACGGCTGTGGTGCTGAATTTGCCTGTCAATGTGGAGTTGGTGGCATGTGAAACCCGCATGTGGAGCATTCGTTTGTGTGGGATGCTCACCAACCTTCATTTCAGTCCTAGGTACTCAAAAGGCACTAAGCCTAGAGTGTGAAAACTGAGTTTCCTTGGGAGCTGCTTGGAAGAATGATGATGTGTGAAGTTAGTGAGCCAAATGGAGTTGTTCTCCCACAAGAACCACTCGGCTGATCCTTCTTCAATATGCCCTTCACCAACATGCAGTGTTTCCTTGATTGAATTAGCTCTCACACCAATATTTGCGTCTAGAGCCTGTGCATTGAGGGCTATCTGAAAACGGGTGTGGCGCTGAAGTTGCCTGAGAATGTGGAGTTGGTGGCATGTGAAACCCGCATGTGGAGCATTCGTTTGTGTGGGATGCTCTACCAGGTTCATTCCTAGATAATGCACTCAAAGGGCACTAAGCATAGAGTGTGAAAACTGAGTTTCCTTGAGAGCTGCTTGGAAGCCTGATGGTGTGTGAAGTTAGTGAGCCAAATGGAGTTGTTCTCCCACAAGAACCACTCGGCTGATCCTTCTTCAATATGCCCTTCACCAACATGCAGTGTTTCCTTGATTGAATTAGCTCTCACACCAATATTTGCGTCTAGAGCCTTTGCATTGAGGGCTATCTGAAAACGGCTGTGGCGCTGAAGTTGCCTGTGAATGTGGAGTTGGTGGCATGTGAAACCCGCATGTGGAGCATTCGTTTGTGTGGGATGCTCTACCAGGTTCATTCCTAGATAATGCACTCAAAGGGCACTAAGCATAGAGTGTGAAAACTGAGTTTCCTTGGGAGCTGCTTGGAAGCCTGATGGTGTGTGAAGTTAGTGAGCAAAATGGAGTTGTTCTCCCACAAGAACCACTCGGCTGATCCTTCTTCAATATGCCCTTCACCAACATGCAGTGTTTCCTTGATTGAATTAGCTCTCACACCAATATTTGCGTCTAGAGCCTTTGCATTGAGGGCTATCTGAAAACGGCTGTGGCGCTGAAGTTGCCTGAGAATGTGTCGTTGGTGGCATGTGAAACCCGCATGTGGAGCATTCGTTTGTGTGGGATGCTCTACCAGCTTCATTTGAGTCCTAGGCACTCAAAGGGCACTAAGCATAGAGTGTGAAAACTGAGTTTCCTTGAGAGCTGCTTGGAAGCCTGATGGTGTGTGAAGTTAGTGAGCCAAATGGAGTTGTTCTCCCACAAGAACCACTTGGCTGATCCTTCTTCAATATGCCCTTCACCAACATGCAGTGTTTCCTTGATTGAATTAGCTCTCACACCAATATTTGCGTCTAGACCCTTTGCATTGAGGGCTATCTGAAAACGGCTGTGGCGCTGAAGTTGCCTGTGAATGTGGAGTTGGTGGCATGTGAAACCCGCATTTGGGCATTCGTTTGTGTGGGATGCTCTACCAGGTTCATTCTTAGATAATGCACTCAAAGGGCACTAAGCATAGAGTGTGAAAACTGAGTTTCCTTGAGAGCTGCTTGGAAGCCTGATGGTGTGTGAAGTTAGTGAGCCAAATGGAGTTGTTCTCCCACAAGAACCACTCGGCTGATCCTTCTTCAATATGCCCTTCACCAACATGCAGTGTTTCCTTGATTGAATTAGCTCTCACACCAATATTTGCGTCTAGAGCCTTTGCATTGAGGGATATCTGAAAACGGCTGTGGCGCTGAAGTTGCCTGAGAATGTGGCGTTGGTGGCATGTGAAACCCGCATGTGGAGCATTCGTTTGTGTGGGATGCTCTACCAGCTTCATTTCAGTCCTAGGGACTCAAAGGGCACTAAGCATAGAGTGTGAAAACTGAGTTTCCTTGAGAGCTGCTTGGAAGCCTGATGGTGTGTGAAGTTAGTGAGCCAAATGGAGTTGTTCTCCCACAAGAACCACTTGGCTGATCCTTCTTCAATATGCCCTTCACCAACATGCAGTGTTTCCTTGATTGAATTAGCTCTCACACCAATATTTGCGTGTAGACCCTTTGCATTGAGGGCTATCTGAAAACGGCTGTGGCGCTGAAGTTGCCTGTGAATGTGGAGTTGGTGGCATGTGAAACCCGCATTTGGGCATTCGTTTGTGTGGGATGCTCTACCAGGTTCATTCCTAGATAATGCACTCAAAGGGCACTAAGCATAGAGTGTGAAAACTGAGTTTCCTTGAGAGCTGCTTGGAAGCCTGATGGTGTGTGAAGTTAGTGAGCCAAATGGAGTTGTTCTCCCACAAGAACCACTCGGCTGATCCTTCTTCAATATGCCCTTCACCAACATGCAGTGTTTCCTTGATTGAATTAGCTCTCACACCAATATTTGCTTCTAGAGCCTTTGCATTGAGGGCTATCTGAAAACGGCTGTGGTGCTGAATTTGCCTGTCAATGTGGAGTTGGTGGCATGTGAAACCCGCATGTGGAGCATTCGTTTGTGTGGGATGCTCACCAACCTTCATTTCAGTCCTAGGTACTCAAAAGGCACTAAGCATAGAGTGTGAAAACTGAGTTTCCTTGGGAGCTGCTTGGAAGAATGATGGTGTGTGAAGTTAGTGAGCCAAATGGAGTTGTTCTCCCACAAGAACCACTCGGCTGATCCTTCTTCAATATGCCCTTCACCAACATGCAGTGTTTCCTTGATTGAATTAGCTCTCACACCAATATTTGCGTCTAGAGCCTTTGCATTGAGGGCTATATGAAAACGGGTGTGGCGCTGAAGTTGCCTGAGAATGTGGAGTTGGTGGCATGTGAAACCCGCATGTGGAGCATTCGTTTGTGTGGGATGCTCTACCAGGTTCATTCCTAGATAATGCACTCAAAGGGCACTAAGCATAGAGTGTGAAAACTGAGTTTCCTTGAGAGCTGCTTGGAAGCCTGATGGTGTGTGAAGTTAGTGAGCCAAATGGAGTTGTTCTCCCACAAGAACCACTCGGCTGATCCTTCTTCAATATGCCCTTCACCAACATGCAGTGTTTCCTTGATTGAATTAGCTCTCACACCAATATTTGCGTCTAGAGCCTTTGCATTGAGGGCTATCTGAAAACGGGTGTGGCGCTGAAGTTGCCTGTGAATGTGGAGTTGGTGGCATGTGAAACCCGCATTTGGGCATTCGTTTGTGTGGGATGCTCTACCAGGTTCATTCCTAGATAATGCACTCAAAGGGCACTAAGCATAGAGTGTGAAAACTGAGTTTCCTTGAGAGCTGCTTGGAAGCCTGATGGTGTGTGAAGTTAGTGAGCCAAATGGAGTTGTTCTCCCACAAGAACCACTCGGCTGATCCTTCTTCAATATGCCCTTCACCAACATGCAGTGTTTCCTTGATTGAATTAGCTCTCACACCAATATTTGCTTCTAGAGCCTTTGCATTGAGGGCTATCTGAAAACGGCTGGGGTGCTGAATTTGCCTGTCAATGTGGAGTTGGTGGCATGTGAAACCCGCATGTGGAGCATTCGTTTGTGTGGGATGCTCACCAACCTTCATTTCAGTCCTAGGTACTCAAAAGGCACTAAGCATAGAGTGTGAAAACTGAGTTTCCTTGGGAGCTGCTTGGAAGAATGATGGTGTGTGAAGTTAGTGAGCCAAATGGAGTTGTTCTCCCACAAGAACCACTCGGCTGATCCTTCTTCAATATGCCCTTCACCAACATGCAGTGTTTCCTTGATTGAATTAGCTCTCACACCAATATTTGCGTCTAGAGCCTGTGCATTGAGGGCTATCTGAAAACGGGTGTGGCGCTGAAGTTGCCTGAGAATGTGGAGTTGGTGGCATGTGAAACCCGCATGTGGAGCATTCGTTTGTGTGGGATGCTCTACCAGGTTCATTCCTAGATAATGCACTCAAAGGGCACTAAGCATAGAGTGTGAAAACTGAGTTTCCTTGAGAGCTGCTTGGAAGCCTGATGGTGTGTGAAGTTAGTGAGCCAAATGGAGTTGTTCTCCCACAAGAACCACTCGGCTGATCCTTCTTCAATATGCCCTTCACCAACATGCAGTGTTTCCTTGATTGAATTAGCTCTCACACCAATATTTGCGTCTAGAGCCTTTGCATTGAGGGCTATCTGAAAACGGCTGTGGTGCTGAATTTGCCTGTCAATGTGGAGTTGGTGGCATGTGAAACCCGCATGTGGAGCATTCGTTTGTGTGGGATGCTCACCAACCTTCATTTCAGTCCTAGGTACTCAAAAGGCACTAAGCCTAGAGTGTGAAAACTGAGTTTCCTTGGGAGCTGCTTGGAAGAATGATGATGTGTGAAGTTAGTGAGCCAAATGGAGTTGTTCTCCCACAAGAACCACTCGGCTGATCCTTCTTCAATATGCCCTTCACCAACATGCAGTGTTTCCTTGATTGAATTAGCTCTCACACCAATATTTGCGTCTAGAGCCTGTGCATTGAGGGCTATCTGAAAACGGGTGTGGCGCTGAAGTTGCCTGAGAATGTGGAGTTGGTGGCATGTGAAACCCGCATGTGGAGCATTCGTTTGTGTGGGATGCTCTACCAGGTTCATTCCTAGATAATGCACTCAAAGGGCACTAAGCATAGAGTGTGAAAACTGAGTTTCCTTGAGAGCTGCTTGGAAGCCTGATGGTGTGTGAAGTTAGTGAGCCAAATGGAGTTGTTCTCCCACAAGAACCACTCGGCTGATCCTTCTTCAATATGCCCTTCACCAACATGCAGTGTTTCCTTGATTGAATTAGCTCTCACACCAATATTTGCGTCTAGAGCCTTTGCATTGAGGGCTATCTGAAAACGGCTGTGGCGCTGAAGTTGCCTGTGAATGTGGAGTTGGTGGCATGTGAAACCCGCATGTGGAGCATTCGTTTGTGTGGGATGCTCTACCAGGTTCATTCCTAGATAATGCACTCAAAGGGCACTAAGCATAGAGTGTGAAAACTGAGTTTCCTTGGGAGCTGCTTGGAAGCCTGATGGTGTGTGAAGTTAGTGAGCAAAATGGAGTTGTTCTCCCACAAGAACCACTCGGCTGATCCTTCTTCAATATGCCCTTCACCAACATGCAGTGTTTCCTTGATTGAATTAGCTCTCACACCAATATTTGCGTCTAGAGCCTTTGCATTGAGGGCTATCTGAAAACGGCTGTGGCGCTGAAGTTGCCTGAGAATGTGGCGTTGGTGGCATGTGAAACCCGCATGTGGAGCATTCGTTTGTGTGGGATGCTCTACCAGCTTCATTTGAGTCCTAGGCACTCAAAGGGCACTAAGCATAGAGTGTGAAAACTGAGTTTCCTTGAGAGCTGCTTGGAAGCCTGATGGTGTGTGAAGTTAGTGAGCCAAATGGAGTTGTTCTCCCACAAGAACCACTTGGCTGATCCTTCTTCAATATGCCCTTCACCAACATGCAGTGTTTCCTTGATTGAATTAGCTCTCACACCAATATTTGCGTCTAGACCCTTTGCATTGAGGGCTATCTGAAAACGGCTGTGGCGCTGAAGTTGCCTGTGAATGTGGAGTTGGTGGCATGTGAAACCCGCATTTGGGCATTCGTTTGTGTGGGATGCTCTACCAGGTTCATTCTTAGATAATGCACTCAAAGGGCACTAAGCATAGAGTGTGAAAACTGAGTTTCCTTGAGAGCTGCTTGGAAGCCTGATGGTGTGTGAAGTTAGTGAGCCAAATGGAGTTGTTCTCCCACAAGAACCACTCGGCTGATCCTTCTTCAATATGCCCTTCACCAACATGCAGTGTTTCCTTGATTGAATTAGCTCTCACACCAATATTTGCGTCTAGAGCCTTTGCATTGAGGGCTATCTGAAAACGGCTGTGGCGCTGAAGTTGCCTGAGAATGTGGCGTTGGTGGCATGTGAAACCCGCATGTGGAGCATTCGTTTGTGTGGGATGCTCTACCAGCTTCATTTCAGTCCTAGGGACTCAAAGGGCACTAAGCATAGAGTGTGAAAACTGAGTTTCCTTGAGAGCTGCTTGGAAGCCTGATGGTGTGTGAAGTTAGTGAGCCAAATGGAGTTGTTCTCCCACAAGAACCACTTGGCTGATCCTTCTTCAATATGCCCTTCACCAACATGCAGTGTTTCCTTGATTGAATTAGCTCTCACACCAATATTTGCGTGTAGACCCTTTGCATTGAGGGCTATCTGAAAACGGCTGTGGCGCTGAAGTTGCCTGTGAATGTGGAGTTGGTGGCATGTGAAACCCGCATTTGGGCATTCGTTTGTGTGGGATGCTCTACCAGGTTCATTCCTAGATAATGCACTCAAAGGGCACTAAGCATAGAGTGTGAAAACTGAGTTTCCTTGAGAGCTGCTTGGAAGCCTGATGGTGTGTGAAGTTAGTGAGCCAAATGGAGTTGTTCTCCCACAAGAACCACTCGGCTGATCCTTCTTCAATATGCCCTTCACCAACATGCAGTGTTTCCTTGATTGAATTAGCTCTCACACCAATATTTGCTTCTAGAGCCTTTGCATTGAGGGCTATCTGAAAACGGCTGTGGTGCTGAATTTGCCTGTCAATGTGGAGTTGGTGGCATGTGAAACCCGCATGTGGAGCATTCGTTTGTGTGGGATGCTCACCAACCTTCATTTCAGTCCTAGGTACTCAAAAGGCACTAAGCATAGAGTGTGAAAACTGAGTTTCCTTGGGAGCTGCTTGGAAGAATGATGGTGTGTGAAGTTAGTGAGCCAAATGGAGTTGTTCTCCCACAAGAACCACTCGGCTGATCCTTCTTCAATATGCCCTTCACCAACATGCAGTGTTTCCTTGATTGAATTAGCTCTCACACCAATATTTGCGTCTAGAGCCTTTGCATTGAGGGCTATATGAAAACGGGTGTGGCGCTGAAGTTGCCTGAGAATGTGGAGTTGGTGGCATGTGAAACCCGCATGTGGAGCATTCGTTTGTGTGGGATGCTCTACCAGGTTCATTCCTAGATAATGCACTCAAAGGGCACTAAGCATAGAGTGTGAAAACTGAGTTTCCTTGAGAGCTGCTTGGAAGCCTGATGGTGTGTGAAGTTAGTGAGCCAAATGGAGTTGTTCTCCCACAAGAACCACTCGGCTGATCCTTCTTCAATATGCCCTTCACCAACATGCAGTGTTTCCTTGATTGAATTAGCTCTCACACCAATATTTGCGTCTAGAGCCTTTGCATTGAGGGCTATCTGAAAACGGGTGTGGCGCTGAAGTTGCCTGTGAATGTGGAGTTGGTGGCATGTGAAACCCGCATGTGGAGCATTCGTTTGTGTGGGATGCTCTACCAGGTTCATTCCTAGATAATGCACTCAAAGGGCACTAAGCATAGAGTGTGAAAACTGAGTTTCCTTGAGAGCTGCTTGGAAGCCTGATGGTGTGTGAAGTTAGTGAGCCAAATGGAGTTGTTCTCCCACAAGAACCACTCGGCTGATCCTTCTTCAATATGCCCTTCACCAACATGCAGTGTTTCCTTGATTGAATTAGCTCTCACACCAATATTTGCGTCTAGAGCCTTTGCATTGAGGGCTATCTGAAAACGGCTGTGGCGCTGAAGTTGCCTGAGAATGTGGAGTTGGTGGCATGTGAAACCCGCATGTGGAGCATTCATTTGTGTGGGATGCTCTACCAGGTTCATTCCTAGATAATGCACTCAAAGGGCACTAAGCATAGAGTGTGAAAACTGAGTTTCCTTGAGAGCTGCTTGGAAGCCTGATGGTGTGTGAAGTTAGTGAGCCAAATGGAGTTGTTCTCCCAGAAGAACCACTCGGCTGATCCTTCTTCAATATGCCCTTCACCAACATGCAGTGTTTCCTTGATTGAATTAGCTCTCACACCAATATTTGCGTCTAGAGCCTTTGCATTGAGGGCTATCTGAAAACGGCTGTGGCGCTGAAGTTGCCTGTGAATGTGGAGTTGGTGGCATGTGAAACCCGCATGTGGAGCATTCGTTTGTGTGGGATGCTCTACCAGGTTCATTCCTAGATAATGCACTCAAAGGGCACTAAGCATAGAGTGTGAAAACTGCGTTTCCTTGAGAGCTGCTTGGAAGCCTGGTGGTGTGTGAAGTTAGTGAGCCAAATGGAGTTGTTCTCCCACAAGAACCACTCGGCTGATCCTTCTTCAATATGCCCTTCACCAACATGCAGTGTTTCCTTGATTGAATTAGCTCTCACACCAATATTTGCGTCTAGAGCCTTTGCATTGAGGGCTATCTGAAAACGGCTGTGGCGCTGAAGTTGCCTGTGAATGTGGAGTTGGTGGCATGTGAAACCCGCATGTGGGCATTCGTTTGTGTGGGATGCTCACCAAGCTTCATTTCAGTCCTAGGCCCTCAAAGGGCACTAAGCATAGAGTGTGAAAACTGAGTTTCCTTGAGAGCTGCTTGGAAGCCTGATGGTGTGTGAAGTTAGTGAGCCAAATGGAGTTGTTCTCCCACAAGAACCACTCGGCTGATCCTTTTTTTTTTTTCTTTAATATTCATTTATTCATTAATTACATTGGATTACATGACTGGGATTCCCCCCCCTTCACCCCAAACCCTTCCCCCATCATGAATTCCTTCACCTTGATGCATAACCACAGCTCAAGTTCCGTTGAGATTCCCTAATTAAAAGTTTACACCATACAGAGTCCAGCATCCCACTTGTCCAGTTCAAGTTCAACGGCCTCTTAGGGAGGCCCTCTCAGGTTTGTAGGCAGAGCCAGCAGAGCGTCACCTCGATCAATTAGAAGCTCCAACATATCATCAGCAACAGTCCAGGTATGATGAGGCTGGTGCAGAGTCCACTGATTGACATAGTCCGTCTTAGGGTTTCCCCTTGTCCAGTTTTCCGCTGCAAGCATAAAGCTGAGGTGGTTGATTCATCTACTCCATTTTCCATCTTTTTTTGATTAATGCTTTGATTCCTCCATTTTGTTCAGGGGAATCCCCTAAAAAAAACTTTGAGGCATTCCCAGTCCAGGCTCCTACATGTACTACTAGTAAGCACAGTGCCCGCCACTGTCCATCACTCCGATCAGCTGATGGTTTTAACCCCTGGGTTGGTTCTCTTCTCAGCCCCGACCTCTATTGGAACCAATGAGTATCGCATCTCTTCCCGGCTCTGCCCATCACACTCTCGTCCCTCACCTAAACCAGTGGGAGGAGTGCTGGTCGGGTGTTAACACTGGCTGGCAACAGGCCTGGTTGGAGAGCGTGGTGGAGGCCTTGGCTGCGTGGAGCCTACCACTAAGGGGCACAGGAACTGGAGGGAGGCTGAGTTCTGGTCGGGTCACAGTTGTAATCCCTTGGCACAAATATAAATTCGGCTTTGACGCACCATGCCGGATTAGACCACAGCACAGTTTGGTGCTCCGGAGGACCAGGATAGACATTGGACGGGCTCGGCTAGGCTTCAACCCCATCTGATCCTTCTTCAATATGCCCTTCACCAACATGCAGTGTTTCCTTGATTGAATTAGCTCTCACACCAATATTTGCGTCTAGAGCCTTTGCATTGAGGGCTATCTGAAAACGGCTGTGGCGCTGAAGTTGCCTGAGAATGTGGCGTTGGTGGCATGTGAAACCCGCATGTGGAGCATTCGTTTGTGTGGGATGCTCTACCAGCTTCATTTCAGTCCTAGGGACTCAAAGGGCACTAAGCATAGAGTGTGAAAACTGAGTTTCCTTGAGAGCTGCTTGGAAGCCTGATGGTGTGTGAAGTTAGTGAGCCAAATGGAGTTGTTCTCCCACAAGAACCACTTGGCTGATCCTTCTTCAATATGCCCTTCACCAACATGCAGTGTTTCCTTGATTGAATTAGCTCTCACACAAATATTTGCGTCTAGAGCCTTTGCATTGAGGGCTATCTGAAAACGGCTGTGGCGCTGAATTTGCCTGAGAATGTGGAGTTGGTGGCATGTGAAACCCGCATGTGGAGCATTCGTTTGTGTGGGATGCTCACCAACATTCATTTCAGTCCTAGGTACTCAAAAGGCACTAAGCATAGAGTGTGAAAACTGAGTTTCCTTGGGAGCTGCTTGGAAGAATGATGGTGTGTGAAGTTAGTGAGCCAAATGGAGTTGTTCTCCCACAAGAACCACTCGGCTGATCCTTCTTCAATATGCCCTTCACCAACATGCAGTGTTTCCTTGATTGAATTAGCTCTCACACCAATATTTGAGTCTAGAGCCTTTGCATTGAGGGCTATCTGAAAACGGCTGTGGCGCTGAAGTTGCCTGTGAATGTGGAGTTGGTGGCATGTGAAACCCGCATGTGGTGCATTCGTTTGTGTGGGATGCTCTACCAACCTTCATTTCAGTCCTACGTACTCAAAAGGCACTAAGCATAGAGTGTGAAAACTGAGTTTCCTGAGAGCTGCTTGGAAGCCTGATGGTGTGTGAAGTTAGTGAGCCAAATGGAGTTGTTCTCCCACAAGAACCACTTGGCTGATCCTTCTTCAATATGCCCTTCACCAACATGCAGTGTTTCCTTGATTGAATTAGCTCTCACACAAATATTTGCGTCTAGAGCCTTTGCATTGAGGGCTATCTGAAAACGGCTGTGGTGCTGAATTTGCCTGTCAATGTGGAGTTGGTGGCATGTGAAACCCGCATGTGGAGCATTCGTTTGTGTGGGATGCTCACCAACCTTCATTTCAGTCCTAGGTACTCAAAAGTCACTAAGCATAGAGTGTGAAAACTGAGTTTCCTTGGGAGCTGCTTGGAAGAATGATGGTGTGTGAAGTTAGTGAGCCAAATGGAGTTGTTCTCCCACAAGAACCACTCGGCTGATCCTTCTTCAATATGCCCTTCACCAACATGCAGTGTTTCCTTGATTGAATTAGCTCTCACACCAATATTTGCGTCTAGAGCCTTTGCATTGAGGGCTATCTGAAAACGGCTGTGGTGCTGAAGTTGCCTGTGAATGTGGAGTTGGTGGCATGTGAAACCCGCATTTGGGCATTCGTTTGTGTGGGATGCTCTACCAGGTTCATTCCTAGATAATGCACTCAAAGGGCACTAAGCATAGAGTGTGAAAACTGAGTTTCCTTGAGAGCTGCTTGGAAGCCTGATGGTGTGTGAAGTTAGTGAGCCAAATGGAGTTGTTCTCCCACAAGAACCACTCGGCTGATCCTTCTTCAATATGCCCTTCACCAACATGCAGTGTTTCCTTGATTGAATTAGCTCTCACACCAATATTTGCGTCTAGAGCCTTTGCATTGAGGGCTATCTGAAAACGGCTGTGGCGCTGAAGTTGCCTGAGAATGTGGCGTTGGTGGCATGTGAAACCCGCATGTGGAGCATTCGTTTGTGTGGGATGCTCTACCAGCTTCATTTCAGTCCTAGGGACTCAAAGGGCACTAAGCATAGAGTGTGAAAACTGAGTTTCCTTGAGAGCTGCTTGGAAGCCTGATGGTGTGTGAAGTTAGTGAGCCAAATGGAGTTGTTCTCCCACAAGAACCACTTGGCTGATCCTTCTTCAATATGCCCTTCACCAACATGCAGTGTTTCCTTGATTGAATTAGCTCTCACACCAATATTTGCGTCTAGAGCCTTTGCATTGAGGGCTATCTGAAAACGGCTGTGGCGCTGAAGTTGCCTGTGAATGTGGAGTTGGTGGCATGTGAAACCCGCATTTGGGCATTCGTTTGTGTGGGATGCTCTACCAGGTTCATTCCTAGATAATGCAGTCAAAGGGCACTAAGCATAGAGTGTGAAAACTGAGTTTCCTTGAGAGCTGCTTGGAAGCCTGATGGTGTGTGAAGTTAGTGAGCCAAATGGAGTTGTTCTCCCACAAGAACCACTCGGCTGATCCTTCTTCAATATGCCCTTCACCAACATGCAGTGTTTCCTTGATTGAATTAGCTCTCACACCAATATTTGCTTCTAGAGCCTTTGCATTGAGGGCTATCTGAAAACGGCTGTGGTGCTGAATTTGCCTGTCAATGTGGAGTTGGTGGCATGTGAAACCCGCATGTGGAGCATTCGTTTGTGTGGGATGCTCTACCAGGTTCATTCCTAGATAATGCACTCAAAGGGCACTAGTATCGAGTGTGAAAACTGAGTTTCCTTGAGAGCTGTTTGGAAGCCTGATGGTGTGTGAAGTTAGTGAGCCAAATGGAGTTGTTCTCCCACAAGAGCCACTCGGCTGATCCTTCTTCAATATGCCCTTCACCAACATGCAGTGTTTCCTTGATTGAATTAGCTCTCACACCAATATTTGCGTCTAGAGCCTTTGCATTGAGGGCTATCTGAAAACGGCTGTGGCGCTGAAGTTGCCTGTGAATGTGGAGTTGGTGGCATGTGAAATCCGCATGTGGAGCATTCGTTTGTGTGGGATGCTAACCAAGCTTCATTTCAGTCCTAGGTACTCAAAAGGCACTAAGCATAGATTGTGAAAACTGAGTTTCCTTGAGAGCTGCTTGGAAGCCTGATGGTGTGTGAAGTTAGTGAGCCAAATGGAGTTGTTCTCCCACAAGAACCACTCGGCTGATCCTTCTTCAATATGCCCTTCACCAACATGCAGTGTTTCCTTGATTGAATTAGCTCTCACACCAATATTTGCGTCTAGAGCCTTTGCATTGAGGGCTATCTGAAAACGGCTGTGGCGCTGAAGTTGCCTGTGAATGTGGAGTTGGTGGCATGTGAAACCCGCATGTGGAGCATTCGTTTGTGTGGGATGCTCTACCAGGTTCATTCCTAGATAATGCACTCAAAGGGCACTAAGCATAGAGTGTGAAAACTGAGTTTCCTTGAGAGCTGCTTGGAAGCCTGATGGTGTGTGAAGTTAGTGAGCCAAATGGAGTTGTTCTCCCACAAGAACCACTCGGCTGATCCTTCTTCAATATGCCCTTCACCAACATGCAGTGTTTCCTTGATTGAATTAGCTCTCACACCAATATTTGCGTCTAGAGCCTTTGCATTGAGGGCTATCTGAAAACGGCAGTGGCGCTGAAGTTGCCTGTGAATGTGGAGTTGGTGGCATGTGAAACCCGCATGTGGAGCATTCGTTTGTGTGGGATGCTCACCAAGCTTCATTTCAGTCCTAGGTACTCAAAAGGCACTAAGCATAGAGTGTGAAAACTGAGTTTCCTTGAGAGCTGCTTGGAAGCCTGATGGTGTGTGAAGTTAGTGAGCCAAATGGAGTTGTTCTCCCACAAGAACCACTTGGCTGATCCTTCTTCAATATGCCCTTCACCAACATGCAGTGTTTCCTTGATTGAATTAGCTCTCACACCAATATTTGCATCTAGAGCCTTTGCATTGAGGGCTATCTGAAAACGGCTGTGGCGCTGAAGTTGCCTGTGAATGTGGAGTTGGTGGCATGTGAAACCCGCATGTGGAGCATTCGTTTGTGTGGGATGCTCTACCAGGTTCATTCCTAGATAATGCACTCAAAGGGCACTAAGCATAGAGTGTGAAAACTGAGTTTCCTTGAGAGCTGCTTGGAAGCCTGATGGTGTGTGAAGTTAGTGAGCCAAATGGAGTTGTTCTCCCACAAGAACCACTCAGCTGATTCTTCTTCAATATGCCATTCACCAACATGCAGTGTTTCCTTGATTGAATTAGCTCTCACACCAATATTTGCGTCTAGAGCCTTTGCATTGAGGGCTATCTGAAAACGGCTGTGGCGCTGAAGTTGCCTGTGAATGTGGAGTTGGTGGCATGTGAAACCCGCATGTGGAGCATTCGTTTGTGTGGGATGCTCTACCAGGTTCATTCCTAGATAATGCACTCAAAGGGCACTAAGCATAGAGTGTGAAAACTGAGTTTCCTTGAGAGCTGCTTGGAAGCCTGATGGTGTGTGAAGTTAGTGAGCCAAATGGAGTTGTTCTCCCACAAGAACCACTTGGTTGATCCTTCTTCATTATGCCCTTCACCAACATGCAGTGTTTCCTTGATTGAATTAGCTCTCACACCAGTATTTGTGTCTAGAGCCTTTGCATTGAGGGCTATCTGAAAACGGGTGTGGCGCTGAAGTTGCCTGTCAATGTGGAGTTGGTGGCATGTGAAACCCGCATGTGGAGCATTCGTTTGTGTGGGATGCTCTACCAGGTTCATTCCTAGATAATGCACTCAAAGGGCACTAAGCATAGAGTGTGAAAACTGAGTTTCCTTGAGAGCTGCTTGGAAGCCTGGTGGTGTGTGAAGTTAGTGAGCCAAATGGAGTTGTTCTCCCACAAGAACCACTCAGCTGATCCTTCTTCAATATGCCCTTCACCAACATGCAGTGTTTCCTTGATTGAATTAGCTCTCACACCAGTATTTGCGTCTAGAGCCTTTGCATTGAGGGCTATATGAAAACGGCTGTGGCGCTGAAGTTGCCTGAGAATGTGGAGTTGGTGGCATGTGAAACCCGCATGTGGAGCATTCATTTGTGTGGGATGCTCTACCAGGTTCATTCCTAGATAATGCACTCAAAGGGCACTAAGCATAGAGTGTGAAAACTGAGTTTCCTTGAGAGTTGCTTGGAAGCCTGATGGTGTGTGAAGTTAGTGAGCCAAATGGAGTTGTTCTCCCACAAGAACCACTCGGCTGATCCTTCTTCAATATGCCCTTCACCAACATGCAGTGTTTCCTTGATTGAATTAGCTCTCACACCAATATTTGCGTCTAGAGCCTTTGCATTGAGGGCTATCTGAAAACGGCTGTGGCGCTGAAGTTGCCTGTGAATGTGGAGTTGGTGGCATGTGAAACCCGCATGTGGAGCATTCGTTTGTGTGGGATGCTCTACCAGGTTCATTCCTAGATAATGCACTCAAAGGGCACTAAGCATAGAGTGTGAAAACTGCGTTTCCTTGAGAGCTGCTTGGAAGCCTGGTGGTGTGTGAAGTTAGTGAGCCAAATGGAGTTGTTCTCCCACAAGAACCACTCGGCTGATCCTTCTTCAATATGCCCTTCACCAACATGCAGTGTTTCCTTGATTGAATTAGCTCTCACACCAATATTTGCGTCTAGAGCCTTTGCATTGAGGGCTATCTGAAAACGGCTGTGGCGCTGAAGGTGCCTGAGAATGTGGAGTTGGTGGCATGTGAAACCCGCATGTGGAGCATTCGTTTGTGTGGGATGCTCTGCCAGGTTCATTCCTAGATAATGCACTCAAAGGGCACTATACATAGAGTGTGAAAACTGAGTTTCCTTGAGAGCTGCTTGGAAGCCTGGTGGTGTGTGAAGTTAGTGAGCCAAATGGAGTTGTTCTCCCACAAGAACCACTCAGCTGATCCTTCTTCAATATGCCCTTCACCAACATGCAGTGTTTCCTTGATTGAATTAGCTCTCACACCAATATTTGCGTCTAGAGCCTTTGCATTGAGGGCTATCTGAAAACGGCTGTGGCGCTGAAGTTGCCTGAGAATGTGGAGTTGGTGGCATGTGAAACCCGCATGTGGAGCATTCGTTTGTGTGGGATGCTCTACCAGGTTCATTCCTAGATAATGCACTCAAAGGGCACTAAGCCTAGAGTGTGAAAACTGAGTTTCCTTGAGAGCTGCTTGGAAGCCTGATGGTGTGTGAAGTTAGTGAGCCAAATGGAGTTGTTCTCCCACAAGAACCACTCGGCTGATCCTTCTTCAATATGCCCTTCACCAACATGCAGTGTTTCCTTGATTGAATTAGCTCTCACACCAGTATTTGCGTCTAGAGCCTTTGCATTGAGGGCTATCTGAAAACGGCTGTGGCGCTGAAGTTGCCTGAGAATGTGGAGTTGGTGGCATGTGAAACCCGCATGTGGAGCATTCATTTGTGTGGGATGCTCTACCAGGTTCATTCCTAGATAATGCACTCAAAGGGCACTAAGCATAGAGTGTGAAAACTGAGTTTCCTTGAGAGCTGCTTGGAAGCCTGATGGTGTGTGAAGTTAGTGAGCCAAATGGAGTTGTTCTCCCACAAGAACCACTCGGCTGATCCTTCTTCAATATGCCCTTCACCAACATGCAGTGTTTCCTTGATTGAATTAGCTCTCACACCAATATTTGCGTCTAGAGCCTTTGCATTGAGGGCTATCTGAAAACGGCTGTGGCGCTGAAGTTGCCTGTGAATGTGGAGTTGGTGGCATGTGAAACCCGCATGTGGAGCATTCGTTTGTGTGGGATGCTCTACCAGGTTCATTCCTAGATAATGCACTCAAAGGGCACTAAGCCTAGAGTGTGAAAACTGAGTTTCCTTGAGAGCTGCTTGGAAGCCTGGTGGTGTGTGAAGTTAGTGAGCCAAATGGAGTTGTTCTCCCACAAGAACCACTCGGCTGATCCTTCTTCAATATGCCCTTCACCAACATGCAGTGTTTCCTTGATTGAATTAGCTCTCACACCAGTATTTGCGTCTAGAGCCTTTGCATTGAGGGCTATCTGAAAACGGCTGTGGCGCTGAAGTTGCCTGAGAATGTGGAGTTGGTGGCATGTGAAACCCGCATGTGGAGCATTCGTTTGTGTGGGATGCTCTACCAGGTTCATTCCTAGATAATGCACTCAAAGGGCACTAAGCATAGAGTGTGAAAACTGCGTTTCCTTGAGAGCTGCTTGGAAGCCTGATGGTGTGTGAAGTTAGTGAGCCAAATGGAGTTGTTCTCCCACAAGAACCACTCGGCTGATCCTTCTTCAATATGCCCTTCACCAACATGCAGTGTTTCCTTGATTGAATTAGCTCTCACACCAATATTTGAGTCTAGAGCCTTTGCATTGAGGGCTATCTGAAAACGGGTGTGGCGCTGAAGTTGCCTGAGAATGTGGCGTTGGTGGCATGTGAAACCCGCATGTGGAACATTCGTTTGTGTGGGATGCTCACCAAGCTTCATTTCAGTCCTAGGCACTCAAAGGGCACTAAGCATAGAGTGTGAAAACTGAGTTTCCTTGAGAGCTGCTTGGAAGCCTGATGGTGTGTGAAGTTAGTGAGCCAAATGGAGTTGTTCTCCCACAAGAACCACTCGGCTGATCCTTCTTCAATATGCCCTTCACCAACATGCAGTGTTTCCTTGATTGAATTAGCTCTCACACCAATATTTGCGTCTAGACCCTTTGCATTGAGGGCTATCTGAAAACGGCTGTGGCGCTGAAGTTGCCTGTGAATGTGGAGTTGGTGGCATGTGAAACCCGCATTTGGGCATTCGTTTGTGTGGGATGCTCTACCAGGTTCATTCCTAGATAATGCACTCAAAGGGCACTAAGCATAGAGTGTGAAAACTGAGTTTCCTTGAGAGCTGCTTGGAAGCCTGATGGTGTGTGAAGTTAGTGAGCCAAATGGAGTTGTTCTCCACAAGAACCACTCGGCTGATCCTTCTTCAATATGCCCTTCACCAACATGCAGTGTTTCCTTGATTGAATTAGCTCTCACACCAATATTTGCGTCTAGAGCCTTTGCATTGAGGGATATCTGAAAACGGCTGTGGCGCTGAAGTTGCCTGTGAATGTGGAGTTGGTGGCATGTGAAATCCGCATGTGGAGCATTCGTTTGTGTGGGATGCTCTACCAGCTTCATTTCAGTCCTAGGGACTCAAAGGGCACTAAGCATAGAGTGTGAAAACTGAGTTTCCTTGAGAGCTGCTTGGAAGCCTGATGGTGTGTGAAGTTAGTGAGCCAAATGGAGTTGTTCTCCCACAAGAACCACTCGGCTGATCCTTCTTCAATATGCCCTTCACCAACATGCAGTGTTTCCTTGATTGAATTAGCTCTCACACCAATATTTGCGTCTAGAGCCTTTGCATTGAGGGCTATCTGAAAACGGCTGTGGCGCTGAAGTTGCCTGAGAATGTGGCGTTTATTGGCATGTGAAACCCGCATGTGGAGCATTCGTTTGTGTGGGATGCTCTACCAGCTTCATTTCAGTCCTAGGGACTCAAAGGGCACTAAGCATAGAGTGTGAAAACTGAGTTTCCTTGAGAGCTGCTTGGAAGCCTGATGGTGTGTGAAGTTAGTGAGCCAAATGGAGTTGTTCTCCCACAAGAACCACTCGGCTGATCCTTCTTCAATATGCCCTTCACCAACATGCAGTGTTTCCTTGATTGAATTAGCTCTCACACCAATATTTGCGTCTAGAGCCTTTGCATTGAGGGCTATCTGAAAACGGCTGTGGTGCTGAATTTGCCTGTCAATGTGGAGTTGGTGGCATGTGAAACCCGCATGTGGAGCATTCGTTTGTGTGGGATGCTCACCAACCTTCATTTCAGTCCTAGGTACTCAAAAGGCACTAAGCATAGAGTGTGAAAACTGAGTTTCCTTGGGAGCTGCTTGGAAGAATGATGATGTGTGAAGTTAGTGAGCCAAATGGAGTTGTTCTCCCACAAGAACCACTCGGCTGATCCTTCTTCAATATGCCCTTCACCAACATGCAGTGTTTCCTTGATTGAATTAGCTCTCACACCAATATTTGCGTCTAGAGCCTGTGCATTGAGGGCTATCTGAAAACGGCTGTGGCGCTGAAGTTGCCTGTGAATGTGGAGTTGGTGGCATGTGAAACCCGCATTTGGGCATTCGTTTGTGTGGGATGCTCTACCAGGTTCATTCCTAGATAATGCACTCAAAGGGCACTAAGCATAGAGTGTGAAAACTGAGTTTCCTTGAGAGCTGCTTGGAAGCCTGATGGTGTGTGAAGTTAGTGAGCCAAATGGAGTTGTTCTCCCACAAGAACCACTCGGCTGATCCTTCTTCAATATGCCCTTCACCAACATGCAGTGTTTCCTTGATTGAATTAGCTCTCACACCAATATTTGCGTCTAGAGCCTTTGCATTGAGGGCTATCTGAAAACGGCTGTGGCGCTGAAGTTGCCTGAGAATGTGGCGTTGGTGGCATGTGAAACCCGCATGTGGAGCATTCGTTTGTGTGGGATGCTCTACCAGCTTCATTTCAGTCCTAGGGACTCAAAGGGCACTAAGCATAGAGTGTGAAAACTGAGTTTCCTTGAGAGCTGCTTGGAAGCCTGATGGTGTGTGAAGTTAGTGAGCCAAATGGAGTTGTTCTCCCACAAGAACCACTTGGCTGATCCTTCTTCAATATGCCCTTCACCAACATGCAGTGTTTCCTTGATTGAATTAGCTCTCACACCAATATTTGCGTCTAGACCCTTTGCATTGAGGGCTATCTGAAAACGGCTGTGGCGCTGAAGTTGCCTGTGAATGTGGAGTTGGTGGCATGTGAAACCCGCATTTGGGCATTCGTTTGTGTGGGATGCTCTACCAGGTTCATTCCTAGATAATGCACTCAAAGGGCACTAAGCATAGAGTGTGAAAACTGAGTTTCCTTGAGAGCTGCTTGGAAGCCTGATGGTGTGTGAAGTTAGTGAGCCAAATGGAGTTGTTCTCCCACAAGAACCACTCGGCTGATCCTTCTTCAATATGCCCTTCACCAACATGCAGTGTTTCCTTGATTGAATTAGCTCTCACACCAATATTTGCTTCTAGAGCCTTTGCATTGAGGGCTATCTGAAAACGGGTGTGGCGCTGAAGTTGCCTGAGAATGTGGAGTTGGTGGCATGTGAAACCCGCATGTGGAGCATTCGTTTGTGTGGGATGCTCACCAACCTTCATTTCAGTCCTAGGTACTCAAAAGGCACTAAGCATAGAGTGTGAAAACTGAGTTTCCTGGGAGCTGCTTGGAAGAATGATGGTGTGTGAAGTTAGTGAGCCAAATGGAGTTGTTCTCCCACAAGAACCACTCGGCTGATCCTTCTTCAATATGCCCTTCACCAACATGCAGTGTTTCCTTGATTGAATTAGCTCTCACACCAATATTTGCGTCTAGAGCCTGTGCATTGAGGGCTATCTGAAAACGGGTGTGGCGCTGAAGTTGCCTGAGAATGTGGAGTTGGTGGCATGTGAAACCCGCATGTGGAGCATTCGTTTGTGTGGGATGCTCTACCAGGTTCATTCCTAGATAATGCACTCAAAGGGCACTAAGCATAGAGTGTGAAAACTGAGTTTCCTTGAGAGCTGCTTGGAAGCCTGATGGTGTGTGAAGTTAGTGAGCCAAATGGAGTTGTTCTCCCACAAGAACCACTCGGCTGATCCTTCTTCAATATGCCCTTCACCAACATGCAGTGTTTCCTTGATTGAATTAGCTCTCACACCAATATTTGCGTCTAGAGCCTTTGCATTGAGGGCTATCTGAAAACGGCTGTGGTGCTGAATTTGCCTGTCAATGTGGAGTTGGTGGCATGTGAAACCCGCATGTGGAGCATTCGTTTGTGTGGGATGCTCACCAACCTTCATTTCAGTCCTAGGTACTCAAAAGGCACTAAGCCTAGAGTGTGAAAACTGAGTTTCCTTGGGAGCTGCTTGGAAGAATGATGATGTGTGAAGTTAGTGAGCCAAATGGAGTTGTTCTCCCACAAGAACCACTCGGCTGATCCTTCTTCAATATGCCCTTCACCAACATGCAGTGTTTCCTTGATTGAATTAGCTCTCACACCAATATTTGCGTCTAGAGCCTGTGCATTGAGGGCTATCTGAAAACGGGTGTGGCGCTGAAGTTGCCTGAGAATGTGGAGTTGGTGGCATGTGAAACCCGCATGTGGAGCATTCGTTTGTGTGGGATGCTCTACCAGGTTCATTCCTAGATAATGCACTCAAAGGGCACTAAGCATAGAGTGTGAAAACTGAGTTTCCTTGAGAGCTGCTTGGAAGCCTGATGGTGTGTGAAGTTAGTGAGCCAAATGGAGTTGTTCTCCCACAAGAACCACTCGGCTGATCCTTCTTCAATATGCCCTTCACCAACATGCAGTGTTTCCTTGATTGAATTAGCTCTCACACCAATATTTGCGTCTAGAGCCTTTGCATTGAGGGCTATCTGAAAACGGCTGTGGCGCTGAAGTTGCCTGTGAATGTGGAGTTGGTGGCATGTGAAACCCGCATGTGGAGCATTCGTTTGTGTGGGATGCTCTACCAGGTTCATTCCTAGATAATGCACTCAAAGGGCACTAAGCATAGAGTGTGAAAACTGAGTTTCCTTGGGAGCTGCTTGGAAGCCTGATGGTGTGTGAAGTTAGTGAGCAAAATGGAGTTGTTCTCCCACAAGAACCACTCGGCTGATCCTTCTTCAATATGCCCTTCACCAACATTCAGTGTTTCCTTGATTGAATTAGCTCTCACACCAATATTTGCGTCTAGAGCCTTTGCATTGAGGGCTATCTGAAAACGGCTGTGGCGCTGAAGTTGCCTGAGAATGTGGCGTTGGTGGCATGTGAAACCCGCATGTGGAGCATTCGTTTGTGTGGGATGCTCTACCAGCTTCATTTGAGTCCTAGGCACTCAAAGGGCACTAAGCATAGAGTGTGAAAACTGAGTTTCCTTGAGAGCTGCTTGGAAGCCTGATGGTGTGTGAAGTTAGTGAGCCAAATGGAGTTGTTCTCCCACAAGAACCACTTGGCTGATCCTTCTTCAATATGCCCTTCACCAACATGCAGTGTTTCCTTGATTGAATTAGCTCTCACACCAATATTTGCGTCTAGACCCTTTGCATTGAGGGCTATCTGAAAACGGCTGTGGCGCTGAAGTTGCCTGTGAATGTGGAGTTGGTGGCATGTGAAACCCGCATTTGGGCATTCGTTTGTGTGGGATGCTCTACCAGGTTCATTCTTAGATAATGCACTCAAAGGGCACTAAGCATAGAGTGTGAAAACTGAGTTTCCTTGAGAGCTGCTTGGAAGCCTGATGGTGTGTGAAGTTAGTGAGCCAAATGGAGTTGTTCTCCCACAAGAACCACTCGGCTGATCCTTCTTCAATATGCCCTTCACCAACATGCAGTGTTTCCTTGATTGAATTAGCTCTCACACCAATATTTGCGTCTAGAGCCTTTGCATTGAGGGATATCTGAAAACGGCTGTGGCGCTGAAGTTGCCTGAGAATGTGGCGTTGGTGGCATGTGAAACCCGCATGTGGAGCATTCGTTTGTGTGGGATGCTCTACCAGCTTCATTTCAGTCCTAGGGACTCAAAGGGCACTAAGCATAGAGTGTGAAAACTGAGTTTCCTTGAGAGCTGCTTGGAAGCCTGATGGTGTGTGAAGTTAGTGAGCCAAATGGAGTTGTTCTCCCACAAGAACCACTTGGCTGATCCTTCTTCATATGCCCTTCACCAACATGCAGTGTTTCCTTGATTGAATTAGCTCTCACACCAATATTTGCGTGTAGACCCTTTGCATTGAGGGCTATCTGAAAACGGCTGTGGCGCTGAAGTTGCCTGTGATGTGGAGTTGGTGGCATGTGAAACCCGCATTTGGGCATTCGTTTGTGTGGGATGCTCTACCAGGTTCATTCCTAGATAATGCACTCAAAGGGCACTAAGCATAGAGTGTGAAAACTGAGTTTCCTTGAGAGCTGCTTGGAAGCCTGATGGTGTGTGAAGTTAGTGAGCCAAATGGAGTTGTTCTCCCACAAGAACCACTCGGCTGATCCTTCTTCAATATGCCTTCACCAACATGCAGTGTTTCCTTGATTGAATTAGCTCTCACACCAATATTTGCTTCTAGAGCCTTTGCATTGAGGGCTATCTGAAAACGGCTGTGGTGCTGAATTTGCCTGTCAATGTGGAGTTGGTGGCATGTGAAGCCCCGCATGTGGAGCATTCGTTTGTGTGGGATGCTCACCAACCTTCATTTCAGTCCTAGGTACTCAAAAGGCACTAAGCATAGAGTGTGAAAACTGAGTTTCCTTGAGAGCTGCTTGGAAGAATGATGGTGTGTGAAGTTAGTGAGCCAAATGGAGTTGTTCTCCCACAAGAACCACTCGGCTGATCCTTCTTCAATATGCCCTTCACCAACATGCAGTGTTTCCTGATTGAATTAGCTCTCACACCAATATTTGCGTCTAGAGCCTTTGCATTGAGGGCTATATGAAAACGGGTGTGGCGCTGAGTTGCCTGAGAATGTGGAGTTGGTGGCATGTGAAACCGCATGTGGAGCATTCGTTTGTGTGGATGCTCTACCAGGTTCATTCCTAGATAATGCACTCAAAGGCACTAAGCATAGAGTGTGAAAACTGAGTTTCCTTGAGAGCTGCTTGGAAGCCTGATGGTGTGTGAGTTAGTGAGCCAAATGGAGTTGTTCTCCCACAAGAACCACTCGGCTGATCCTTCTTCAATATGCCCTTCACCAACATGCAGTGTTTCCTTGATTGAATTAGCTCTCACACAATATTTGCGTCTAGAGCCTTTGCATTGAGGCTATCTGAAAACGGCTGTGGCGCTGAAGTTGCCTGAGAATGTGGCGTTGGTGGCATGTGAAACCCGCATGTGGAGCATTCGTTTGTGTGGATGCTCTACCAGCTTCATTTCAGTCCTAGGGACTCAAAGGGCACTAAGCATAGAGTGTGAAAACTGAGTTTCCTTGAGAGCTGCTTGGAAGCCTGATGGTGTGTGAAGTTAGTGAGCCAAATGGAGTTGTTCTCCCACAAGAACCACTTGGCTGATCCTCTTCAATATGCCCTTCACCAACATGCAGTGTTTCTTGATTGAATTAGCTCTCACACCAATATTTGCGTCTAGACCCTTTGCATTGAGGGCTATCTGAAACGGCTGTGGCGCTGAAGTTGCCTGTGAATGTGGAGTGGTGGCATGTGAAACCCGCATTTGGGCATTCGTTTGTGTGGGATGCTCTACAGGTTCATTCCTAGATAATGCACTCAAAGGGCACTAAGCATAGAGTGTGAAAACTGAGTTTCCTTGAGAGCTGCTTGGAAGCCTGATGGTGTGTGAAGTTAGTGAGCAAATGGAGTTGTTCTCCCACAAGAACCAC
>NW_026698906.1:0-130062 GCF_030435755.1 Ochotona princeps | reverse complement strand
TAGTGGTGCTTGTGGGAGAACAACTTACTCCAATTTGGATCACTAACTTCACACACCATCAGGCTTCCAAGCAGCTCTCAAGGAAACTCAGTTTTCACACTCTATGCTTAGTGCCCTTTGAGAGTTTAGGACTGAAATGAAGCTTGGTGAGCATCCCACACAAAAGAATGCTCCACATGCGCGTTTCACATGCCACCAACTCCACATTCACAGGCAACTTCAGCGCCACAGCCGTTTTCAGATAGCCCTCAATGCAAAGGCTCTAGACGCAAATATTGGTGTGAGAGCTAATTCAATCAAGGAAACACTGCATGTTGGTGAAGGGCATATTGAAGAAGGATCAGCCGAGTGGTTCTTGTGGGAGAACAACTCCATTTGGCTCACTAACTTCACACACCATCAGCCTTCCAAGCAGCTCTCAAGGAAACTCGGTTTTCACACTCTATGCTTAGGGCCCTTTGAGTGCATTATCTAGGAATGAACCTGGTAGAGCATCCCACACAAACGAATGCTCCACATGCGGGTTTCACATGCCACCAACTCCACCTTCACCGGCAAATTCATCGCCACAGCCCTTTTCAGATAGCCCTCAATGCAAAGGCTCTAGACGCAAATATTGGTGTGAGAGCTAATTCAATCAAGGAAACACTGCATGTGGGTGAAGGGCATACTGAAGAAGGATCAGCCGAGTGGTTCTTGTGGGAGAACAACTCCATTTGGCTCACTAACTTCACACACCATTCAGGCTTCCAAGCAGCTCTCAAGGAATCTCAGTTTTCACACTCTATGCTTAGTGCCCTTTGAGTGCCTAGGACTGAAATGAAGCTTGGTGAGCAGCCCACACAAACGAGTGCTCCACATTCGGGTTTCACATGCCACCAACTCCACATTCTCAGGCAACTTCAGAGCCACAGCCGTTTTCAGATAGCCCTCAATGCAAAGGCTCTAGACGCAAATATTGGTGTGAGAGCTAATTCAATCAAGGAAACACTGCATGTTGGTGAAGGGCATATTGAAGAAGGATCAGCCGAGTGGTTCTTGTGGGAGAACAACTCCATTTGGCTCACTAACTTCACACACCATCAGGCTTCCAAGCAGCTCTCAAGGAAACTCAGTTTTCACACTCTATGCTTAGTGCCCTTTGAGTGCATTCTCTAGGAATGAACCTGGTAAGCATCCCACAGAAACGAAGGCTCCACATGCGGGTTTCACATGCCACCAACTCCACATTCACAGGCCACTTCAGCGCCACAGCCGTTTTCAGATAGCCCTCAATGCAAAGGCTCTAGACGCAAATATTGGTGTGAGAGCTAATTCAATCAAGGAAACACTGCATGTTGGTGAAGGGCATATTGAAGAAGGATCAGCCGAGTGGTTCTTGTGGGAGAACAACTCCATTTGGCTCACTAACTTCACACACCATCAGGCTTCCAAGCAGCTCTCAAGGAATCTCAGTTTTCACACTCTATGCTTAGTGCCCTTTGAGTGCCTAGGACTGAAATGATGCTTGGTGAGCATCCCACAAGCGAATGCTCCACATGCGGGTTTCACATGCCACCAACTCCACATTCACAGGCAACTTCAGCGCCACAGCCGTTTTCAGATAGCCCTCAATGCACAGGCTCTAGACGCAAATATTGGTGTGAGAGCTAATTCAATCAAGGAAACACTGCATGTTGGTGAAGGGCATATTGAAGAAGGATCAGCCGAGTGGTTCTTGTGGGAGAACAACTCCATTTGGATCACTAACTTCACACACCATCAGGCTTCCAAGCAGCTCTCAAGGAAACTCAGTTTTCACACTCTATGCTTAGTGCCCTTTGAGTGTTTAGGACTGAAATGAAGCTTGGTGAGCATCCCACACAAACGAATGTTCCACATGCGGGTTTCACATGCCACCAACTCCACATTCACAGGCAACTTCAGCGCCACAGCCGTTTTCAGATAGCCCTCAATGCAAAGGCTCTAGACGCAAATATTGGTGTGAGAGCTAATTCAATCAAGGAAACACTGCATGTTGGTGAAGGGCATATTGAAGAAGGATCAGCCGAGTGGATCTTGTGGGAGAACAACTCCATTTGGCTCACTAACTTCACACACCATCAGGCTTCCAAGCAGCTCTCAAGGAAACTCAGTTTTCACACTCTATGCTTAGTGCCCTTTGAGTGCCTAGGACTGAAATGAAGCTTGGTGAGCATCCCACACAAACGAATGCTCCACATGCCGGTTTCACATGCCACCAACTCCACATTCACAGGCAACTTCAGCGCCACAACCGTTTTCAGATAGCCCTCAATGCAAACGCTCTAGACGCAAATATTGGTGTGAGAGCTAATTCAATCAAGGAAACACTGCATGTTGGTGAAGGGCATATTGAAGAAGGATCAGCCGAGTGGTTTTTGTGGGAGAACAACTCCATTTGGATCACTAACTTCACACACCATCAGGCTTCCAAGCAGCTCTCAAGGAAACTCAGTTTTCACACTCTATGCTTAGTGCCCTTTGCGTGCATTATTTAGCAATGAACCTGGTAGAGCATCCCACACAAACGAATGCTCCACATGCGGGTTTCACATGCCACCAACTCCACATTCACAGGCAACTTCAGCGCCACAGCCGTTTTCAGATAGCCCTCAATGCAAAGGCTCTAGACGCAAATATTGGTGTGAGAGCTAATTCAATCAAGGAAACACTGCATGTTGGTGAAGGGCATATTGAAGAAGGATCAGCCGAGTGGTTCTTGTGGGAGAACAACTCCATTTGGCTCACTAACTTCACACACCATCAGGCTTCCAAGCAGCTCTCAAGGAAACTCAGTTTTCACACTCTATGCTTAGTGCCCTTTGAGTGCATTATCTAGGAATGAACCTGGTAGAGCATCCCACAGAAACGAAGGCTCCACATGCGGGTTTCACATGCCACCAACTCCACATTCACAGGCCACTTCAGCGCCACAGCCGTTTTCAGATAGCCCTCAATACAAAGGCTCTAGACGCAAATATTGCTGTGAGAGCTAATTCAATCAAGGAAACACTGCATGTTGGTGAAGGGCATATTGAAGAAGGATCAGCCGAGTGGTTCTTGTGGGAGAACAACTCCATTTGGCTCACTAACTTCACACACCATCAGGCTTCCAAGCAGCTCTCAAGGAATCTCAGTTTTCACACTCTATGCTCTGTGCCCTTTGAGTGCCTAGGACTGAAATGAAGCTTGGTGAGCATCCCACAAGCGAATGCTCCACATGCGGGTTTCACATGCCACCAACTCCACATTCACAGGCAACTTCAGCGCCACAACCGTTTTCAGATAGCCCTCAATGCACAGGCTCTAGACGCAAATATTGGTGTGAGAGCTAATTCAATCAAGGAAACACTGCATGTTGGTGAAGGGCATATTGAAGAAGGATCAGCCGAGTGGTTCTTGTGGGAGAACAACTCCATTTGGCTCACTAACTTCACACACCATCAGGCTTCCAAGCAGCTCTCAAGGAAACTCAGTTTTCACACTCTATGCTTAGTGCCCTGTGAGTGCATTATCTAGGAATGAACCTGGTAGAGCATCCCACACAAACGAATGCTCCACATGCGGGTTTCACATGCCACCAACTCCACATTCACAGGCAACTTCAGCGCCACAGCCGTTTTCAGATAGCCCTCAATGCAAAGGCTCTAGACGCAAATATTGGTGTGAGAGCTAATTCAATCAAGGAAACACTGCATGTTGGTGAAGGGCATATTGAAGAAGGATCAGCCGAGTGGTTCTTGTGGGAGAACAACTCCATTTGGCTCACTAACTTCACACACCATCAGGCTTCCAAGCAGCTCTCAAGGAAACTCAGTTTTCACACTCTATGCTTAGTGCCCTTTGAGTGCATTATCTAGGAATGAACCTGGTAGAGCATCCCACATTTACAAATGCTCCACATGCGGGTTTCACATGCCACCAACTCCACATTCACAGGCAACTTCAGCGCCACAGCCGTTTTCAGATAGCCTTCAATGCAAAGGCTCTAGACGCAAATATTGGTATGAGAGCTAATTCAATCAAGGAAACACTGCATGTTGGTGAAGGGCATATTGAAGAAGGATCAGCCGAGTGGTTCTTGCGGGAGAACAACTCCATTTGGATCACTAACTTCACACACCATCAGGCTTCCAAGCAGCTCTCAAGGAAACTCAGTTTTCACACTCTATGCTTAGTGCCCTTTGAGTGTTTAGGACTGAAATGAAGCTTGGTGAGCATCCCACACAAACGAGTGCTCCACATGCGGGTTTCACATGCCACCAACTCCACATTCACAGGCAACTTCAGCGCCACAGCCGTTTTCAGATAGCCCTCAATGCAAAGGCTCTAGACGCAAATATTGGTGTGAGAGCTAATTCAATCAAGGAAACACTGCATGTTGGTGAAGGGCATATTGAAGAAGGATCAGCCGAGTGGATCTTGTGGGAGAACAACTCCATTTGGCTCACTAACTTCACACACCATCAGGCTTCCAAGCAGCTCTCAAGGAAACTCAGTTTTCACACTCTATGCTTAGTGCCCTTTGAGTGCCTAGGACTGAAATGAAGCTTGGTGAGCATCCCACACAAACGAATGCTCCACATGCCGGTTTCACATGCCACCAACTCCACATTCACAGGCAACTTCAGCGCCACAGCCGTTTTCAGATAGCCCTCAATTCAAAGGCTCTAGACGCAAATATTGGTGTGAGAGCTAATTCAATGAAGGAAACACTGCATGTTGGTGAAGGGCATATTGAAGAAGGATCAGCCGACTGATTCTTGTGGGAGAACAACTCCATTTGGCTCACTAACTTCACACACCATCAGGCTTCCAAGCAGCTCTCAAGGAAACTCAGTTTTCACACTCTATGCTTAGTGCCCTTTGCGTGCATTATTTAGCAATGAACCTGGTAGAGCATCCCACACAAACGAATGCTCCACATGCGGGTTTCACATGCCACCAACTCCACATTCACAGGCAACTTCAGCGCCACAGCCGTTTTCAGATAGCCCTCAATGCAAAGGCTCTAGACGCAAATATTGGTGTGAGAGCTAATTCAATCAAGGAAACACTGCATGTTGGTGAAGGGCATATTGAAGAAGGATCAGCCGACTGGTTCTTGTGGGAGAACAACTCCATTTGGCTCACTAACTTCACACACCATCAGGCTTCCAAGCAGCTCTCAAGGAAACTCAGTTTTCACACTCTATGCTTAGTGCCCTTTGAGTGCATTATCTAGGAATGAACCTGGTAGAGCATCCCACATTTACAAATGCTCCACATGCGGCTTCCACATGCCACCAACTCCACATTCACAGGCAACTTCAGCGCCACAGCCGTTTTCAGATAGCCCTCAATGCAAAGGCTCTAGACGCAAATATTGGTGTGAGAGCTAATTCAATCAAGGAAACACTGCATGTTGGTGAAGGGCATATTGAAGAAGGATCAGCCGAGTGGTTCTTACGGGAGAACAACTCCATTTGGCTCACTAACTTCACACACCATCAGGCTTCCAAGCAGCTCTCAAGGAAACTCAGTTTTCACACTCTATGCTTAGTGCCCTTTGAGTGCCTAGGACTGAAATGAAGCTTGGTGAGCATCCCACACAAACGAATGCTCCACATGCGGGTTTCACATGCCACCAACTCCACATTCTCGGGCAACTTCAGCGCCACAGCCGTTTTCAAATAGCCCTCAATACAAAGGCTCTAGACGCAAATATTGGTGTGAGAGCTAATTCAATCAAGGAAACACTGCATGTTGGTGAAGGGCATATTGAAGAAGGATCAGCCGAGTGGTTCTTGTGGGAGAACAACTCCATTTGGCTCACTAACTTCACACACCATCAGGCTTCCAAGCAGCTCTCAAGGAAACTCAGTTTTCACACTCTATGCTTAGTGCCCCATGAGTGCCTAGAACTGAAATGAAGCTTGGTGAGCATCCCACACAAACGAATGCTCCACATGCGGGTTTCACATGCCACCAACTCCACATTCACAGGCAACTTCAGCGCCACAGCCGTTTTCAGATAGCCCTCAATGCAAAGGCTCTAGACGCAAATATTGGTGTGAGAGCTAATTCAATCAAGGAAACACTGCATGTTGGTGAAGGGCATATTGAAGAAGGATCAGCCGAGTGGTTCTTGTGGGAGAACAACTCCATTTGGCTCACTAACTTCACACACCATCAGGCTTCCAAGCAGCTCTCAAGGAAACTCAGTTTTCACACTCTATGCTTAGTGCTTTTTGAGTGCCTAGGACTGAAATGAAGCTTGGTGAGCATCCCACACAAACGAATGCTCCACATGCGGGTTTCACATGCCACCAACTCCACATTCTCAGGCCACTTCAGCGCCACAGCCGTTTTCAGATAGCCCTCAATGCAAAGGCTCTAGACGCAAATATTGGTGTGAGAGCTAATTCAATCAAGGAAACACTGCATGTTGGTGAAGGGCATATTGAAGAAGGATCAGCCGAGTGGTTCTTGTGGGAGAACAACTCCATTTGGCTCACTAACTTCACACAGTATCAGCCTTCCAAGCAGCTCTCAAGGAAACTCAGTTTTCACACTCTATGCTTAGTGCCCTTTGAGTGCCTAGGACTGAAATGAAGCTTGGTGAGCATCCCACACAAACGAGTGCTCCACATTCGGGTTTCACATGCCACCAACTCCTCATTCACAGGCAACTTCAGCGCCACAGCCGTTTTCAGATAGCCTTCAATGCACAGGCTCTAGACGCAAATATTGGTGTGAGAGCTAATTCAATCAAGGAAACACTGCATGTTGGTGAAGGGCATATTGAAGAAGGATCAGCCGAGTGGTTCTTGTGGGAGAACAACTCCATTTGGCTCACAAACTTCACACACCATCAGCCTTCCAAGCAGCTCTCAAGGAATCTCAGTTTTCACACTCTATGCTTAGTGCCCTGTGAGTGCATTATCTAGGAATGAACCTGGTAGAGCATCCCACACAAACGAATGCTCCACATGCGGGTTTCACATGCCACCAACTCCACATTCACAGGCAACTTCAGCGCCACAGCCATTTTCAGATAGCCCTCAATGCAAAGGCTCTAGACGCAAATATTGGTGTGAGAGCTAATTCAATCAAGGAAACACTGCATGTTGGTGAAGGGCATATTGAAGAAGGATCAGCCGAGTGGTTCTTGTGGGAGAACAACTCCATTTGGCTCACTAACTTCACACACCATCAGGCTTCCAAGCAGCTCTCAAGGAAACTCAGTTTTCACACTCTATGCTTAGTGCCCTTTGAGTGCCTAGGACTGAAATGAAGCTTGGTGAGGATCCCACACAAACGAGTGCTCCACATGCGGGTTTCACATGCCAAAAACTCCACATTCTCAGGCAACTTCAGCGCCACAGCCGTTTTCAGATAGCCCTCAATGCAAAGGCTCTTGACGCAAATATTGGTGTGAGAGCTAATTCAATCAAGGAAACACTGCATGTTGGTGAAGGGCATATTGAAGAAGGATCAGCCGAGTGGTTCTTGTGGGAGAACAACTCCATTTGGCTCACTAACTTCACACACCATCAGGCTTCCAAGCAGCTCTCAAGGAAACTCAGTTTTCATACTCTATGCTTAGTGCCCTTTGCGTGCATTATCTAGGAATGAACCTGGTAGAGCATCCCACACAAACGAATGCTCCACATGCGGGTTTCACATGCCACCAACTCCACCTTCACCGGCAACTTCAGCGCCACAGCCGTTTTCAGATAGCCCTCAATGCAAAGGCTCTAGATGCAAATATTGGTGTGAGAGCTAATTCAGTCAAGGAAACACTGCATGTTGGTGAAGGGCATATTGAAGAAGGATCAGCCGAGTGGTTCTTGTGGGAGAACAACTCCATTTGGCTCACTAACTTCACACACTATCAGCCTTCCAAGCAGCTCTCAAGGAAACTCAGTTTTCACACTCTATGCTTAGTGCCCTTTGAGTGCCTAGGACTGAAATGAAGCTTGGTGAACATCCCACACAAACCAATGCTCCACATGCGGGTTTCACATGCCACCAACTCCACATTCTCAGGCAACTTCAGAGCCACAGCCGTTTTCAGATAGCCCTCAATGCACAGGCTCTAGACGCAAATATTGGTGTGAGAGCTAATTCAATCAAGGAAACACTGCATGTTGGTGAAGGGCATATTGAAGAAGGATCAGCCGAGTGGTTCTTGTGGGAGAACAACTCCATTTGGCTCACTAACTTCACACACCATCAGGCTTCCAAGAAGCAGCTCTCAAGGAAACTCAGTTTTCACACTCTATGCTTAGTGCCCTTTGCGTGCCTAGAACTGAAATAAAGCTTGGTGAGCATCCCACACAAACGAATGCTCCACATGCGGGTTTCACATGACAAAAACTCCACATTCACAGGCAACTTCAGCGCCACAGCCGTTTTCAGATAGCCCTCAATGCAAAGGCTCTAGACGCAAATATTGGTGTGAGAGCTAATTCAATCAAGGAAACACTGCATGTTGGTGAAGGGCATATTGAAGAAGGATCAGCCGAGTGGTTCTTGTGGGAGAACAACTCCATTTGGCTCACTAACTTCACACACCATCAGGCTTCCAAGCAGCTCTCAAGCAAACTCAGTTTTCACACTCTATGCTTAGTGCCCTTTGAGTGCCTAGGACTGAAATGAAGCTTGGTGAGGATCCCACACAAATGAGTGCTCCACATGCGGGTTTCACATGCCAAAAACTCCACATTCTCAGGCAACTTCAGCGCCACAGCCGTTTTCAGATAGCCCTCAATGCAAAGGCTCTAGACGCAAATATTGGTGTGAGAGCTAATTCAATCAAGGAAACACTGCATGTTGGTGAAGGGCATATTGAAGAAGGATCAGCCGAGTGGTTCTTGTGGGAGAACAACTCCATTTGGCTCACTAACTTCACACACCATCAGGCTTCCAAGCAGCTCTCAAGGAAACTCAGTTTTCACACTCTATGCTTAGTGCCCTGTGAGTGCATTATCTAGGAATGAACCTGGTAGAGCATCCCACACAAACGAATGCTCCACATGCGGGTTTCACATGCCACCAACTCCACATTCACAGGCAACTTCAGCGCCACAGCCATTTTCAGATAGCCCTCAATGCAAAGGCTCTAGACGCAAATATTGGTGTGAGAGCTAATTCAATCAAGGAAACACTGCATGTTGGTGAAGGGCATATTGAAGAAGGATCAGCCGAGTGGTTCTTGTGGGAGAACAACTCCATTTGGCTCACTAACTTCACACACCATCAGGCTTTCAAGCAGCTCTCAAGGAAACTCAGTTTTCACACTCTATGCTTAGTGCCCTTTGAGTGCATTATCTAGGAATGAACCTGGTAGAGCATCCCACATTTACAAATGCTCCACATGCGGGTTTCACATGCCACCAACTCCACATTCACAGGCAACTTCAGCGCCACAGCCGTTTTCAGATAGCCTTCAATGCAAAGGCTCTAGACGCAAATATTGGTATGAGAGCTAATTCAATCAAGGAAACACTGCATGTTGGTGAAGGGCATATTGAAGAAGGATCAGCCGAGTGGTTCTTGCGGGAGAACAACTCCATTTGGATCACTAACTTCACACACCATCAGGCTTCCAAGCAGCTCTCAAGGAAACTCAGTTTTCACACTCTATGCTTAGTGCCCTTTGAGTGCCTAGGACTGAAATGAAGCTTGGTGAGCATCCCACACAAACGAGTGCTCCACATGCGGGTTTCACATGCCACCAACTCCACATTCTCAGGCAACTTCAGCGCCACAGCCGTTTTCAGATAGCCCTCAATGCACAGCCTCTAGACGCAAATATTGGTGTGAGAGCTAATTCAATCAAGGAAACACTGCATGTTGGTGAAGGGCATATTGAAGAAGGATCAGCCGAGTGGATCTTGTGGGAGAACAACTCCATTTGGCTCACTAACTTCACACACCATCAGGCTTCCAAGCAGCTCTCAAGGAAACTCAGTTTTCACACTCTATGCTTAGTGCCCTTTCAGTGCCTAGGACTGAAATGAAGCTTGGTGAGCATCCCACACAAACGAATGCTCCACATGCCGGTTTCACATGCCACCAACTCCACATTCACAGGCAACTTCAGCGCCACAGCCGTTTTCAGATAGCCCTCAATGCAAAGGCTCTAGACGCAAATATTGGTGTGAGAGCTAATTCAATGAAGGAAACACTGCATGTTGGTGAAGGGCATATTGAAGAAGGATCAGCCGAGTGGTTCTTGTGGGAGAACAACTCCATTTGGCTCACTAACTTCACACACCATCAGGCTTCCAAGCAGCTCTCAAGGTAACTCAGTTTTCACACTCTATGCTTAGTGCCCTTTGCGTGCATTATTTAGCAATGAACCTGGTAGAGCATCCCACACAAACGAATGCTCCACATGCGGGTTTCACATGCCACCAACTCCACATTCACAGGCAACTTCAGCGCCACAGCCGTTTTCAGATAGCCCTCAATGCAAAGGCTCTAGACGCAAATATTGGTGTGAGAGCTAATTCAATCAAGGAAACACTGCATGTTGGTGAAGGGCATATTGAAGAAGGATCAGCCGAGTGGTTCTTACGGGAGAACAACTCCATTTGGCTCACTAACTTCACACACCATCAGGCTTCCAAGCAGCTCTCAAGGAAACTCAGTTTTCACACTCTATGCTTAGTGCCCTTTGAGTGCCTAGGACTGAAATGAAGCTTGGTGAGCATCCCACACAAACGAATGCTCCACATGCGGGTTTCACATGCCTCCAACTCCACATTCTCGGGCAACTTCAGCGCCACAGCCGTTTTCAAATAGCCCTCAATACAAAGGCTCTAGACGCAAATATTGGTGTGAGAGCTAATTCAATCAAGGAAACACTGCATGTTGGTGAAGGGCATATTGAAGAAGGATCAGCCGAGTGGTTCTTGTGGGAGAACAACTCCATTTGGCTCACTAACTTCACACACCATCAGGCTTCCAAGCAGCTCTCAAGGAAACTCAGTTTTCACACTCTATGCTTAGTGCCCTTTGAGTGCCTAGAACTGAAATGAAGCTTGGTGAGCATCCCACACAAACGAATGCTCCACATGCGGGTTTCACATGCCACCAACTCCACATTCTCAGGCAACTTCAGCGCCACAGCCGTTTTCAGATAGCCCTCAATGCAAAGGCTCTAGACGCAAATATTGGTGTGAGAGCTAATTCAATCAAGGAAACACTGCATGTTGGTGAAGGGCATATTGAAGAAGGATCAGCCGAGTGGTTCTTGTGGGAGAACAACTCCATTTGGCTCACTAACTTCACACACCATCAGGCTTCCAAGCAGCTCTCAAGGAAACTCAGTTTTCACACTCTATGCTTAGTGCCCTTTGAGTGCCTAGGACTGAAATGAAGCTTGGTGAGCATCCCACACAAACGAATGCTCCACATGCGGGTTTCACATGCCACCAACTCCACATTCTCAGGCCACTTCAGCGCCACAGCCGTTTTCAGATAGCCCTCAATGCAAAGGCTCTAGACGCAAATATTGGTGTGAGAGCTAATTCAATCAAGGAAACACTGCATGTTGGTGAAGGGCATATTGAAGAAGGATCAGCCGAGTGGTTCTTGTGGGAGAACAACTCCATTTGGCTCACTAACTTCACACACCATCAGGCTTTCAAGCAGCTCTCAAGGAAACTCAGTTTTCACACTCTATGCTTAGTGCCCTTTGAGTGCCTAGGACTGAAATGAAGCTTGGTGAGCATCCCACACAAACGAGTGCTCCACATGCGGGTTTCACATGCCACCAACTCCTCATTCACAGGCAACTTCAGCGCCACAGCCGTTTTCAGATAGCCTTCAATGCACAGGCTCTAGACGCAAATATTGGTGTGAGAGCTAATTCAATCAAGGAAACACTGCATGTTGGTGAAGGGCATATTGAAGAAGGATCAGCCGAGTGGTTCTTGTGGGAGAACAACTCCATTTGGCTCACAAACTTCACACACCATCAGCCTTCCAAGCAGCTCTCAAGGAATCTCAGTTTTCACACTCTATGCTTAGTGCCCTGTGAGTGCATTATCTAGGAATGAACCTGGTAGAGCATCCCACACAAACGAATGCTCCACATGCGGGTTTCACATGCCAAAAACTCCACATTCACAGGCAACTTCAGCACCACAGCCATTTTCAGATAGCCCACAATGCAAAGGCTCTAGACGCAAATATTGGTGTGAGAGCTAATTCAATCAAGGAAACACTGCATGTTGGTGAAGGGCATATTGAAGAAGGATCAGCCGAGTGGTTCTTGTGGGAGAACAACTCCATTTGGCTCACTAACTTCACACACCATCAGGCTTCCAAGCAGCTCTCAAGGAAACTCAGTTTTCACACTCTATGCTTAGTGCCCTTTGCGTGCATTATCTAGGAATGAACCTGGTAGAGCATCCCACACAAACGAATGCTCCACATGCGGGTTTCACATGCCACCAACTCCACATTCACAGGCAACTTCAGCGCCACAGCCGTTTTCAGATAGCCCTCAATGCAAAGGCTCTAGACGCAAATATTGGTGTGAGAGCTAATTCAATCAAGGAAACACTGCATGTTGGTGAAGGGCATATTGAAGAAGGATCAGCCGAGTGGTTCTTGTGGGAGAACAACTCCATTTGGCTCACTAACTTCACACACCATCAGGCTTCCAAGCAGCTCTCAAGGAAACTCAGTTTTCACACTCTATGCTTAGTGCCCTGTGAGTGCCTAGGACTGAAATGAATCTTGGTGAGGATCCCACACAAACGAGTGCTCCACATGCGGGTTTCACATGCCAAAAACTCCACATTCTCAGGCAACTTCAGCGCCACAGCCGTTTTCAGATAGCCCTCAATGCAAAGGCTCTAGACGCAAATAATGGTGTGAGACCTAATTCAATCAAGGAAACACTGCATGTTGTTGAAGGGCATATTGAAGAAGGATCAACCGAGTGGTTCTGGTAGGAGAACAACTCCATTTGGCTCACTAACTTCACACACCATCAGGCTTCCAAGCAGCTCTCAAGGAAACTCAGTTTTCACACTCTATGCTTAGTGCCCTTTGCGTGCATTATTTAGCAATGAACCTGGTAGAGCATCCCACACAAACGAATGCTCCACATGCGGGTTTCACATGCCACCAACTCCACATTCACAGGCAACTTCAGCGCCACAGCCGTTTTCAGATAGCCCTCAATGCAAAGGCTGTATATGCAAATATTGGTGTGAGAGCTAATTCAATCAAGGAAACACTGCATGTTGGTGAAGGGCATATTGAAGAAGGATCAGCCGAGTGGTTCTTGTGAGAGAACAACTCCATTTGGCTCACTAACTTCACACACCATCAGGCTTCCAAGCAGCTCTCAAGGAAACTCAGTTTTCACACTCTATGCTTAGTGCCCTTTGAGTGCCTAGGACTGAAATGAATCTTGGTGAGGATCCCACACAAACGAGTGCTCCACATGCGGGTTTCACATGCCAAAAACTCCACATTCTCAGGCAACTTCAGCGCCACAGCCGTTTTCAGATAGCCCTCAATGCAAAGGCTCTAGACGCAAATAATGGTGTGAGACCTAATTCAATCAAGGAAACACTGCATGTTGTTGAAGGGCATATTGAAGAAGGATCAACCGAGTGGTTCTGGTAGGAGAACAACTCCATTTGGCTCACTAACTTCACACACCATCAGGCTTCCAAGCAGCTCTCAAGGAAACTCAGTTTTCACACTCTATGCTTAGTGATCTTTTAGTGCCTAGGACTGAAATAAAGCTTGGTGAGCATCCCTCACAAACGAATGCTCCACATGCGGGTTTCACATGCCACCAACTCCACATTCACAGGCAACTTCAGCGCCACAGCCGTTTTCAGATAGCCCTCAATGCAAAGGCTCTAGATGCAAATATTGGTGTGAGAGCTAATTCAATCAAGGAAACACTGCATGTTGGTGAAGGACATATTGAAGAAGGATCAGCCGAGTGGTTCTTGTGGGAGAACAACTCCATTTGGCTCACTAACTTCACACACCATCAGGCTTCCAAGCAGCTCTCAAGGAAACTCAGTTTTCACACTCTATGCTTAGTGCCCTTTGCGTGCATTATTTAGCAATGAACCTGGTAGAGCATCCCACACAAACGAATGCTCCACATGCGGGTTTCACATGCCACCAACTCCACATTCACAGGCAACTTCAGCGCCACAGCCGTTTTCAGATAGCCCTCAATGCAAAGGCTGTATATGCAAATATTGGTGTGAGAGCTAATTCAATCAAGGAAACACTGCATGTTGGTGAAGGGCATATTGAAGAAGGATCAGCCGAGTGGTTCTTGTGGGAGAACAACTCCATTTGGCTCACTAACTTCACACACCATCAGCCTTCCAAGCAGCTCTCAAGGAAACTCAGTTTTCACACTCTATGCTTAGTGCCCTTTGAGTGCCTAGGACTGAAATAAAGCGTGGTGAGCATCCCACACAAACGAATGCTCCACATGCGGGTTTCACATGCCACCAACTCCACATTCACAGGCAACTTCAGCGCCACAGCCGTTTTCAGATAGCCCTCAATGCACAGGCTCTAGACGCAAATATTGGTGTGAGAGCTAATTCAATCAAGGAAACACTGCATGTTGGTGAAGGGCATATTGAAGAAGGATCAGCCGAGTGGTTCTTGTGGGAGAACAACTCCATTTGGCTCACTAACTTCACACACCATCAGGCTTCCAAGCAGCTCTCAAGGAAACTCAGTTTTCACACTCTATGCTTAGTGCCCTTTGAGTGCATTCTCTAGGAATGTACCTGGTAGAGCATCCCACACAAACCAATGCTCCACATGCGGGTTTCACATGCCACCAACTCCACATTCTCAGGCAAATTCAGCGCCACAGCCGTTTTCAGATAGCCCTCAATGCAAAGGCTCTAGACGCAAATATTGGTGTGAGAGCTAATTCAATCAAGGAAACACTGCATGTTGGTGAAGGGCATATTGAAGAAGGATCAGCCGAGTGGTTCTTGTGGGAGAACAACTCCATTTGGCTCACTAACTTCACACACCATCAGGCTTCCAAGCAGCTCTCAAGGAAACTCAGTTTTCACACTCTATGCTTAGTGTCCTTTGAGTGCTAGGACTGAAATGAAGCTTGGTGAGCATCCGAAACAAACGAGTGCTCCACATGCGGTTTTCACATGCCACCAACTCCACATTCTCAGGCAACTTCAGCGCCACAGCCGTTTTCAGATAGCCCTCAATGCAAAGGCTCTACACGCAAATATTGGTGTGAGAGCTAATTCAATCAAGGAAACACTGCATGTGGGTGAAGGGCATATTGAAGAAGGATCAGCCGAGTGGTTCTTGTGGGAGAACAACTCCATTTGGCTCACTAACTTCACACACCATCAGGCTTCCAAGCAGCTCTCAAGGAAACTCAGTTTTCACACTCTATCCTTAGTGCCCTTTGAGTTCATTATCTAGGAATGAACCTGGTAGAGCATCCCACACAAACGAATGCTCCACATACGGGTTTCACATGCCACCAACTCCACATTCACAGGCAACTTCAGCGCCACAGCCGTTTTCAGATAGCCCTCAATGCAAAGGCTCTAGACGCAAATATTTGTGTCAGAGCTAATTCAATCAAGGAAACACTGCATGTTGGTGAAAGGCATATTGAAGAAGGATCAGCCGAGTGGTTCTTGTGGGAGAACAACTCCATTTGGCTCACTAACTTCACACACCATCAGGCTTCCAAGCAGCTCTCAAGGAAACTCAGTTTTCACACTCTATGCTTAGTGCCCTTTGAGTGCCTAGGACTGAAATGAAGCTTGGTGAGCATCGCACACAAACGAATGCTCCACATGCCGGTTTCACATGCCACCAACTCCACATTCACAGGCAACTTCAGCGCCACAGCCGTTTTCAGATAGCCCTCAATGCAAAGGCTCTAGACGCAAATATTGGTGTGAGAGCTAATTCAATCAAGGAAACACTGCATGTTGGTGAAGGGCATATTGAAGAAGGATCAGCCGAGTGGTTCTTGTGGGAGAACAACCCCATTTGGCTCACTAACTTCACACACCATCAGGCTTCCAAGCAGCTCTCAAGGAAACTCAGTTTTCACACTCTATGCTTAGTGCCCTTTGAGTGCATTATCTAGGAATGAACCTGGTAGAGCATCCCACACAAACGAATGCTCCACATGCGGGTTTCACATGCCACCGACTCCACATTCACAGGCAACTTCAGCGCCACAGCCGTTTTCAGATAGCCTCAATACAAAGGCTCTAGACGCAAATATTGTTGTGAGAGCTAATTCAATCAAGGAAACACTGCATGTTGGTGAAGGGCATATTGAAGAAGGATCAGCCGAGTGGTTCTTGTGGGAGAACAACTCCATTTGGCTCACTAACTTCACACACCATCAGGCTTCCAAGCAGCTCTCAAGGAAACTCAGTTTTCACACTCTATGCTTAGTGCCCTTTGAGTGCCTAGGACTGAAATGAAGCTTGGTGAGCATCCCACACAAACGAATGCTCCACATGCCGGTTTCACATGCCACCAACTCCACATTCACAGGCAACTTCAGCGCCACAGCCGTTTTCAGATAGCCCTCAATGCAAAGGCTCTAGATGCAAATATTGGTGTGAGACCTAATTCAATCAAGGAAACACTGCATGTTGGTGAAGGGCATATTGAAGAAGGATCAGCCGAGTGGTTCTTGTGGGAGAACAACTCCATTTGGCTCACTAACTTCACACACCATCAGGCTTCCAAGCAGCTCTCAAGGAAACTCAGTTTTCACACTCTATGCTTAGTGTCCTTTGAGGGCCTAGGACTGAAATGAAGCTTGGTGAGCATCGCACACAAACGAATGCTCCACATGCCGGTTTCACATGCCACCAACTCCACATTCACAGGCAACTTCAGCGCCACAGCCGTTTTCAGATAGCCCTCAATGCAAAGGCTCTAGACGCAAATATTGGTGTGAGAGCTAATTCAATCAAGGAAACACTGCATGTTGGTGAAGGGCATATTGAAGAAGGATCAGCCAAGTGGTTCTTGTGGGAGAACAACCCCATTTGGCTCACTAACTTCACACACCATCAGGCTTCCAAGCAGCTCTCAAGGAAACTCAGTTTTCACACTCTATGCTTAGTGCCCTTTGAGTGCATTATCTAGGAATGAACCTGGTAGAGCATCCCACACAAACTAATGCTCCACATGCGGGTTTCACATGCCACCGACTCCACATTCACAGGCAACTTCAGCGCCACAGCCGTTTTCAGATAGCCTCAATGCAAAGGCTCTAGACGCAAATATTGTTGTGAGAGCTAATTCAATCAAGGAAACACTGCATGTGGGTGAAGGGCATATTGAAGAAGGATCAGCCGAGTGGTTCTTCTGGGAGAACAACTCCATTTGGCTCACTAACTTCACACACCATCAGGCTTCCAAGCAGCTCTCAAGGAAACTCAGTTTTCACACTCTATGCTTAGTGTCCTTTTCGTGCATTATCTAGGAATGAACCTGGTAGAGCATCCCACACAAACGAATGCTCCACACGCGGGTTTCACATGCCACCAACTCCACATTCACAGGCAACTTCAGCGCCACAGCCGTTTTCAGATAGCCCTCAATGCAAAGGCTCTAAACGCAAATATTGGTGTGAGAGCTAATTCAATCAAGGAAACACTGCATGTTGGTGAAGGGCATATTGAAGAAGGATCAGCCGAGTGGTTCTTGTGGGAGAACAACTCCATTTGGCTCACTAACTTCACACTCCATCAGGCTTCCAAGCAGCTCTCAAGGAAACTCAGTTTTCACACTCTATGCTTAGTGCCCTTTGAGTGTTTAGGACTGAAATGAAGCTTGGTGAGCATCCCACACAAACGAATGCTCCACATGCGGGTTTCACATGCCACCAACTCCACATTCACAGGCAACTTCAGCGCCACAGCCGTTTTCAGATAGCCCTCAATGCAAAGGCTGTAAATGCAAATATTGGTGTGAGAGCTAATTCAATCAAGGAAACACTGCATGTTGGTGAAGGGCATATTGAAGAAGGATCAGCCGAGTGGTTCTTGTGGGAGAACAACTCCATTTGGCTCACTAACTTCACACACCATCAGGCTTCCAAGCAGCTCTCAAGGAAACTCAGTTTTCATAGTCTATGCTTAGTGCCCTTTGAGTGTTTAGGACTGAAATGAAGCTTGGTGAGCATCCCACACAAACGAATGCTCCACATGCGGGTTTCACATGCCACCAACTCCACATTCACAGGCAACTTCAGCGCCACAGCCGTTTTCAGATAGCCCTCAATGCAAAGGTTCTGGACGCAAATATTGGTGTGAGAGCTAATTCAGTCAAGGAAACACTGCATGTTGGTGAAGGGCATATTGAAGAAGGATCAGCCGAGTGGTTCTTGTGGGAGAACAACTCCATTTGGCTCACTAACTTCACACACCATCAGGCTTCCAAGCAGCTCTCAAGGAAACTCAGTTTTCACACTCTATGCTTAGTGCCCTTTGCGTGCATTATTTAGCAATGAACCTGGTAGAGCATCCCAAACTAACGAATGCTCCACATGCGGGTTTCACATGCCACCAACTCCACATTCACAGGCAACTTCAGCGCCACAGCCGTTTTCAGATAGCCCTCAATGCAAAGGCTCTAGACGCAAATATTGGTGTGAGAGCTAATTCAATCAAGGAAACACTGCATGTTGGTGAAGGGCATATTGAAGAAGGATCAGCCGAGTGGTTCTTGTGGGAGAACAACTCCATTTGGCTCACTAACTTCACACTCCATCAGGCTTCCAAGCAGCTCTCAAGGAAACTCAGTTTTCACACTCTATGCTTAGTGCCCTTTGAGTGTTTAGGACTGAAATGAAGCTTGGTGAGCATCCCACACAAACGAATGCTCCACATGCGGGTTTCACATGCCACCAACTCCACATTCACAGGCAACTTCAGCGCCACAGCCGTTTTCAGATAGCCCTCAATGCAAAGGCTGTAAATGCAAATATTGGTGTGAGAGCTAATTCAATCAAGGAAACACTGCATGTTGGTGAAGGGCATATTGAAGAAGGATCAGCCGAGTGGTTCTTGTGGGAGAACAACTCCATTTGGCTCACTAACTTCACACACCATCAGGCTTCCAAGCAGCTCTCAAGGAATCTCAGTTTTCACACTCTATGCTTAGTGCCCTTTGAGTGTTTAGGACTGAAATGAAGCTTGGTGAGCATCCCACACAAACGAATGCTCCACATGCGGGTTTCACATGCCACCAACTCCACATTCACAGGCAACTTCAGCGCCACAGCCGTTTTCAGATAGCCCTCAATGCAAAGGTTCTAGACGCAAATATTGGTGTGAGAGCTAATTCAGTCAAGGAAACACTGCATGTTGGTGAAGGGCATATTGAAGAAGGATCAGCCGAGTGGTTCTTGTGGGAGAACAACTCCATTTGGCTCACTAACTTCACACACCATCAGGCTTCCAAGCAGCTCTCAAGGAAACTCAGTTTTCACACTCTATGCTTAGTGCCCTTTGCGTGCATTATTTAGCAATGAACCTGGTAGAGCATCCCAAACTAACGAATGCTCCACATGCGGGTTTCACATGCCACCAACTCCACATTCACAGGCAACTTCAGCGCCACAGCCGTTTTCAGATAGCCCTCAATGCAAAGGCTCTAGACGCAAATATTGGTGTGAGAGCTAATTCAATCAAGGAAACACTGCATGTTGGTGAAGGGCATATTGAAGAAGGATCAGCCGAGTGGTTCTTGTGGGAGAACAACTCCATTTGGCTCACTAACTTCACACACCATCAGGCTTCCAAGCAGCTCTCAAGGAAACTCAGTTTTCACACTCTATGCTTAGTGCCCTTTGAGTGCCTAGGACTGAAATAAAGCGTGGTGAGCATCCCACACAAACGAATGCTCCACATGCCGGTTTCACATGCCACCAACTCCACATTCACAGGCAACTTCAGCGCCACAGCCGTTTTCAGATAGCCCTCAATGCACAGGCTCTAGACGCAAATATTGGTGTGAGAGCTAATTCAATCAAGGAAACACGGCATGTTGGTGAAGGGCATATTGAAGAAGGATCAGCCGAGTGGTTCTTGTGGGAGAACAACTCCATTTGGCTCACTAACTTCACACACCATCAGGCTTCCAAGCAGCTCTCAAGGAAACTCAGTTTTCACACTCTATGCTTAGTGTCCTTTGAGTGCCTAGGACTGAAATGAAGCTTGGTGAGCATCCCACACAAACGAGTGCTCCACATGCGGTTTTCACATGCCACCAACTCCACATTCTCAGGCAACTTCAGCGCCACAGCCGTTTTCAGATAGCCCTCAATGCAAAGGCTCTAGACGCAAATATTGGTGTGAGAGCTAATTCAATCAAGGAAACACTGCATGTGGGTGAAGGGCATATTGAAGAAGGATCAGCCGAGTGGTTCTTGTGGGAGAACAACTCCATTTGGCTCACTAACTTCACACACCATCAGGCTTCCAAGCAGCTCTCAAGGAAACTCAGTTTTCACACTCTATCCTTAGTGCCCTTTGAGTTCATTATCTAGGAATGAACCTGGTAGAGCATCCCACACAAACGAATGCTCCACATGCGGGTTTCACATGCCACCAACTCCACATTCACAGGCAACTTCAGCGCCACAGCCGTTTTCAGATAGCCCTCAATGCAAAGGCTCTAGACGCAAATATTTGTGTCAGAGCTAATTCAATCAAGGAAACACTGCATGTTGGTGAAGGGCATATTGAAGAAGGATCAGCCGAGTGGTTCTTGTGGGAGAACAACTCCATTTGGCTCACTAACTTCACACACCATCAGGCTTCCAAGCAGCTCTCAAGGAAACTCAGTTTTCACACTCTATGCTTAGTGCCCTTTGAGTGCCTAGGACTGAAATGAAGCTTGGTGAGCATCCCACACAAACGAATGCTCCACATGCCGGTTTCACATGCCACCAACTCCACATTCACAGGCAACTTCAGCGCCACAGCCGTTTTCAGATAGCCCTCAATGCAAAGGCTCTAGATGCAAATATTGGTGTGAGACCTAATTCAATCAAGGAAACACTGCATGTTGGTGAAGGGCATATTGAAGAAGGATCAGCCGAGTGGTTCTTGTGGGAGAACAACTCCATTTGGCTCACTAACTTCACACACCATCAGGCTTCCAAGCAGCTCTCAAGGAAACTCAGTTTTCACACTCTATGCTTAGTGCCCTTTGAGTGCCTAGGACTGAAATGAAGCTTCGTGAGCATCGCACACAAACGAATGCTCCACATGCCGGTTTCACATGCCACCAACTCCACATTCACAGGCAACTTCAGCGCCACAGCCGTTTTCAGATAGCCCTCAATGCAAAGGCTCTAGACGCAAATATTGGTGTGAGAGCTAATTCAATCAAGGAAACACTGCATGTGGGTGAAGGGCATATTGAAGAAGGATCAGCCGAGTGGTTCTTGTGGGAGAACAACCCCATTTGGCTCACTAACTTCACACACCATCAGGCTTCCAAGCAGCTCTCAAGGAAACTCAGTTTTCACACTCTATGCTTAGTGCCCTTTGCGTGCATTATCTAGGAATGAACCTGGTAGAGCATCCCACACAAACGAATGCTCCATATGCGGGTTTCACATGCCACCGACTCCACATTCACAGGCAACTTCAGCGCCACAGCCGTTTTCAGATATCCTCAATGCAAAGGCTCTAGACGCAAATATTGTTGTGAGAGCTAATTCAATCAAGGAAACACTGCATGTGGGTGAAGGGCATATTGAAGAAGGATCAGCCGAGTGGTTCTTGTGGGAGAACAACTCCATTTGGCTCACTAACTTCACACACCATCAGGCTTCCAAGCAGCTCTCAAGGAAACTCAGTTTTCACACTCTATGCTTAGTGCCCTGTGAGTGCATTATCTAGGAATGAACCTGGTAGAGCATCCCACACAAACGAATGCTCCATATGCGGGTTTCACATGCCACCGACTCCACATTCACAGGCAACTTCAGCGCCACAGCCGTTTTCAGATATCCTCAATGCAAAGGCTCTAGACGCAAATATTGTTGTGAGAGCTAATTCAATCAAGGAAACACTGCATGTGGGTGAAGGGCATATTGAAGAAGGATCAGCCGAGTGGTTCTTGTGGGAGAACAACCCCATTTGGCTCACTAACTTCACACTCCATCAGGCTTCCAAGCAGCTCTCAAGGAAACTCAGTTTTCACACTCTATGCTTAGTGCCCTTTGAGTGTTTAGGACTGAAATGAAGCTTGGTGAGCATCCCACACAAACGAATGCTCCACATGCGGGTTTCACATGCCACCAACTCCACATTCACAGGCAACTTCAGCGCCACAGCCGTTTTCAGATAGCCCTCAATGCAAAGGCTGTAAATGCAAATATTGGTGTGAGAGCTAATTCAATCAAGGAAACACTGCATGTTGGTGAAGGGCATATTGAAGAAGGATCAGCCGAGTGGTTCTTGTGGGAGAACAACTCCATTTGGCTCACTAACTTCACACACCATCAGGCTTCCAAGCAGCTCTCAAGGAAACTCAGTTTTCATAGTCTATGCTTAGTGCCCTTTGAGTGTTTAGGACTGAAATGAAGCTTGGTGAGCATCCCACACAAACGAATGCTCCACATGCGGGTTTCACATGCCACCAACTCCACATTCACAGGCAACTTCAGCGCCACAGCCGTTTTCAGATAGCCCTCAATGCAAAGGTTCTAGACGCAAATATTGGTGTGAGAGCTAATTCAGTCAAGGAAACACTGCATGTTGGTGAAGGGCATATTGAAGAAGGATCAGCCGAGTGGTTCTTGTGGGAGAACAACTCCATTTGGCTCACTAACTTCACACACCATCAGGCTTCCAAGCAGCTCTCAAGGAAACTCAGTTTTCACACTCTATGCTTAGTGCCCTTTGCGTGCATTATTTAGCAATGAACCTGGTAGAGCATCCCAAACTAACGAATGCTCCACATGCGGGTTTCACATGCCACCAACTCCACATTCACAGGCAACTTCAGCGCCACAGCCGTTTTCAGATAGCCCTCAATGCAAAGGCTCTAGACGCAAATATTGGTGTGAGAGCTAATTCAATCAAGGAAACACTGCATGTTGGTGAAGGGCATATTGAAGAAGGATCAGCCGAGTGGTTCTTGTGGGAGAACAACTCCATTTGGCTCACTAACTTCACACACCATCAGGCTTCCAAGCAGCTCTCAAGGAAACTCAGTTTTCACACTCTATGCTTAGTGCCCTTTGAGTGCCTAGGACTGAAATAAAGCGTGGTGAGCATCCCACACAAACGAATGCTCCACATGCCGGTTTCACATGCCACCAACTCCACATTCACAGGCAACTTCAGCGCCACAGCCGTTTTCAGATAGCCCTCAATGCACAGGCTCTAGACGCAAATATTGGTGTGAGAGCTAATTCAATCAAGGAAACACGGCATGTTGGTGAAGGGCATATTGAAGAAGGATCAGCCGAGTGGTTCTTGTGGGAGAACAACTCCATTTGGCTCACTAACTTCACACACCATCAGGCTTCCAAGCAGCTCTCAAGGAAACTCAGTTTTCACACTCTATGCTTAGTGCCCTTTGAGTGCCTAGGACTGAAATGAAGCTTGGTGAGCATCCCACACAAACGAGTGCTCCACATGCGGTTTTCACATGCCACCAACTCCACATTCTCAGGCAACTTCAGCGCCACAGCCGTTTTCAGATAGCCCTCAATGCAAAGGCTCTAGACGCAAATATTGGTGTGAGAGCTAATTCAATCAAGGAAACACTGCATGTGGGTGAAGGGCATATTGAAGAAGGATCAGCCGAGTGGTTCTTGTGGGAGAACAACTCCATTTGGCTCACTAACTTCACACACCATCAGGCTTCCAAGCAGCTCTCAAGGAAACTCAGTTTTCACACTCTATCCTTAGTGCCCTTTGAGTTCATTATCTAGGAATGAACCTGGTAGAGCATCCCACACAAACGAATGCTCCACATGCGGGTTTCACATGCCACCAACTCCACATTCACAGGCAACTTCAGCGCCACAGCCGTTTTCAGATAGCCCTCAATGCAAAGGCTCTAGACGCAAATATTTGTGTCAGAGCTTATTCAATCAAGGAAACACTGCATGTTGGTGAAGGGCATATTGAAGAAGGATCAGCCGAGTGGTTCTTGTGGGAGAACAACTCCATTTGGCTCACTAACTTCACACACCATCAGGCTTCCAAGCAGCTCTCAAGGAAACTCAGTTTTCACACTCTATGCTTAGTGCCCTTTGAGTGCCTAGGACTGAAATGAAGCTTGGTGAGCATCCCACACAAACGAATGCTCCACATGCCGGTTTCACATGCCACCAACTCCACATTCACAGGCAACTTCAGCGCCACAGCCGTTTTCAGATAGCCCTCAATGCAAAGGCTCTAGATGCAAATATTGGTGTGAGACCTAATTCAATCAAGGAAACACTGCATGTTGGTGAAGGGCATATTGAAGAAGGATCAGCCGAGTGGTTCTTGTGGGAGAACAACTCCATTTGGCTCACTAACTTCACACACCATCAGGCTTCCAAGCAGCTCTCAAGGAAACTCAGTTTTCACACTCTATGCTTAGTGCCCTTTGAGTGCCTAGGACTGAAATGAAGCTTCGTGAGCATCGCACACAAACGAATGCTCCACATGCCGGTTTCACATGCCACCAACTCCACATTCACAGGCAACTTCAGCGCCACAGCCGTTTTCAGATAGCCCTCAATGCAAAGGCTCTAGACGCAAATATTGGTGTGAGAGCTAATTCAATCAAGGAAACACTGCATGTGGGTGAAGGGCATATTGAAGAAGGATCAGCCGAGTGGTTCTTGTGGGAGAACAACCCCATTTGGCTCACTAACTTCACACACCATCAGGCTTCCAAGCAGCTCTCAAGGAAACTCAGTTTTCACACTCTATGCTTAGTGCCCTTTGCGTGCATTATCTAGGAATGAACCTGGTAGAGCATCCCACACAAACGAATGCTCCATATGCGGGTTTCACATGCCACCGACTCCACATTCACAGGCAACTTCAGCGCCACAGCCGTTTTCAGATATCCTCAATGCAAAGGCTCTAGACGCAAATATTGTTGTGAGAGCTAATTCAATCAAGGAAACACTGCATGTGGGTGAAGGGCATATTGAAGAAGGATCAGCCGAGTGGTTCTTGTGGGAGAACAACTCCATTTGGCTCACTAACTTCACACACCATCAGGCTTCCAAGCAGCTCTCAAGGAAACTCAGTTTTCACACTCTATGCTTAGTGCCCTGTGAGTGCATTATCTAGGAATGAACCTGGTAGAGCATCCCACACAAACGAATGCTCCACACGCGGGTTTCACATGCCACCAACTCCACATTCACAGGCAACTTCAGCGCCACAGCCGTTTTCAGATAGCCCTCAATGCAAAGGCTCTAAACGCAAATATTGGTGTGAGAGCTAATTCAATCAAGGAAACACTGCATGTTGGTGAAGGGCATATTGAAGAAGGATCAGCCGAGTGGTTCTTGTGGGAGAACAACTCCATTTGGCTCACTAACTTCACACACCATCAGGCTTCCAAGCAGCTCTCAAGGAAACTCAGTTTTCACACTCTATGCTTAGTGCCCTTTGAGTGCCTAGGACTGAAATGAAGCTTGGTGAGCATCCCACACAAACGAATGCTCCACATGCCGGTTTCACATGCCACCAACTCCACATTCACAGGCAACTTCAGCGCCACAGCCGTTTTCAGATAGCCCTCAATGCAAAGGCTCTAGATGCAAATATTGGTGTGAGACCTAATTCAATCAAGGAAACACTGCATGTTGGTGAAGGGCATATTGAAGAAGGATCAGCTGAGTGGTTCTTGTGGGAGAACAACTCCATTTGGCTCACTAACTTCACACACCATCAGGCTTCCAAGCAGCTCTCAAGGAAACTCAGTTTTCACACTCTATGCTTAGTGCCCTTTGAGTGCCTAGGACTGAAATGAAGCTTCGTGAGCATCGCACACAAACGAATGCTCCACATGCCGGTTTCACATGCCACCAACTCCACATTCACAGGCAACTTCAGCGCCACAGCCGTTTTCAGATAGCCCTCAATGCAAAGGCTCTAGACGCAAATATTGGTGTGAGAGCTAATTCAATCAAGGAAACACTGCATGTGGGTGAAGGGCATATTGAAGAAGGATCAGCCGAGTGGTTCTTGTGGGAGAACAACCCCATTTGGCTCACTAACTTCACACACCATCAGGCTTCCAAGCAGCTCTCAAGGAAACTCAGTTTTCACACTCTATGCTTAGTGCCCTTTGCGTGCATTATCTAGGAATGAACCAGGTAGAGCATCCCAAACAAACGAATGCTCCACATGCGGGTTTCACATGCCACCGACTCCACATTCACAGGCAACTTCAGCGCCACAGCCGTTTTCAGATAGCCTCAATGCAAAGGCTCTAGACGCAAATATTGTTGTTAGAGCTAATTCAATCAAGGAAACACTGCATGTTGGTGAAGGGCATATTGAAGAAGGATCAGCCGAGTGGTTCTTGTGGGAGAACAACTCCATTTGGCTCACTAACTTCACACACCATCAGGCTTCCAAGCAGCTCTCAAGGAAACTCAGTTTTCACACTCTATGCTTAGTGCCCTTTGAGTGCCTAGGACTGAAATGAAGCTTGGTGAGCATCCCACACAAACGAATGCTCCACATGCCGGTTTCACATGCCACCAACTCCACATTCACAGGCAACTTCAGCGCCACAGCCGTTTTCAGATAGCCCTCAATGCAAAGGCTCTAGATGCAAATATTGGTGTGAGACCTAATTCAATCAAGGAAACACTGCATGTTGGTGAAGGGCATATTGAAGAAGGATCAGCCGAGTGGTTCTTGTGGGAGAACAACTCCATTTGGCTCACTAACTTCACACACCATCAGGCTTCCAAGCAGCTCTCAAGGAAACTCAGTTTTCACACTCTATGCTTAGTGCCCTTTGAGTGCCTAGGACTGAAATGAAGCTTCGTGAGCATCGCACACAAACGAATGCTCCACATGCCGGTTTCACATGCCACCAACTCCACATTCACAGGCAACTTCAGCGCCACAGCCGTTTTCAGATAGCCCTCAATGCAAAGGCTCTAGACGCAAATATTGGTGTGAGAGCTAATTCAATCAAGGAAACACTGCATGTGGGTGAAGGGCATATTGAAGAAGGATCAGCCGAGTGGTTCTTGTGGGAGAACAACCCCATTTGGCTCACTAGCTTCACACACCATCAGGCTTCCAAGCAGCTCTCAAGGAAACTCAGTTTTCACACTCTATGCTTAGTGCCCTTTGCGTGCATTATCTAGGAATGAACCTGGTAGAGCATCCCAAACAAACGAATGCTCCACATGCGGGTTTCACATGCCACCGACTCCACATTCACAGGCAACTTCAGCGCCACAGCCGTTTTCAGATAGCCCTCAATGCAAAGGCTCTAAACGCAAATATTGGTGTGAGAGCTAATTCAATCAAGGAAACTGCATGTTGGTGAAGGGCATATTGAAGAAGGATCAGCCGAGTGGTTCTTGTGGGAGAACAACTCCATTTGGCTCACTAACTTCACACTCCATCAGGCTTCCAAGCAGCTCTCAAGGAAACTCAGTTTTCACACTCTATGCTTAGTGCCCTTTGAGTGTTTAGGACTGAAATGAAGCTTGGTGAGCATCCCACACAAACGAATGCTCCACATGCGGGTTTCACATGCCACCAACTCCACATTCGCAGGCAACTTCAGCGCCACAGCCGTTTTCAGATAGCCCTCAATGCAAAGGTTCTAGACGCAAATATTGGTTTGAGAGCTAATTCAATCAAGGAAACACTGCATGTTGGTGAAGGGCATATTGAAGAAGGATCAGCCGAGTGGTTCTTGTGGGAGAACAACTCCATTTGGCTCACTAACTTCACACACCATCAGGCTTCCAAGCAGCTCTCAAGGAAACTCAGTTTTCACACTCTAGCTTAGTGTCCTTTGAGTGCCTAGGACTGAAATGAAGCTTGGTGAGCATCCCACACAAACGAGTGCTCCACATGCGGTTTTCACATGCCACCAACTCCACATTCTCAGGCAACTTCAGCGCCACAGCCGTTTTCAGATAGCCCTCAATCCAAAGGCTCTAGACGCAAATATTGGTGTGAGAGCTAATTCAATCAAGGAAACACTGCATGTGGGTGAAGGGCATATTGAAGAAGGATCAGCCGAGTGGTTCTTGTGGGAGAACAACTCCATTTGGCTCACTAACTTCACACACCATCAGGCTTCCAAGCAGCTCTCAAGGAAACTCAGTTTTCACACTCTATCCTTAGTGCCCTTTGAGTTCATTATCTAGGAATGAACCTGGTAGAGCATCCCACACAAACGAATGCTCCACATGCCTGTTTCACATGCCACCTACTCCACATTCACAGGCAACTTCAGCGCCACAGCCGTTTTCAGATAGCCCTCAATGCAAAGGCTCTAGACGCAAATATTTGTGTCAGAGCTAATTCAATCAAGGAAACACTGCATGTTGGTGAAGGGCATATTGAAGAAGGATCAGCCGAGTGGTTCTTGTGGGAGAACAACTCCATTTGGCTCACTAACTTCACACACCATCAGGCTTCCAAGCAGCTCTCAAGGAAACTCAGTTTTCACACTCTATGCTTAGTGCCCTTTGAGTGCCTAGGACTGAAATGAAGCTTGGTGAGCATCGCACACAAACGAATGCTCCACATGCCGGTTTCACATGCCACCAACTCCACATTCACAGGCAACTTCAGCGCCACAGCCGTTTTCAGATAGCCCTCAATCCAAAGGCTCTAGACGCAAATATTGGTGTGAGAGCTAATTCAATCAAGGAAACACTGCATGTTGGTGAATGGCATATTGAAGAAGGATCAGCCGAGTGGTTCTTGTGGGAGAACAACCCCATTTGGCTCACTAACTTCACACACCATCAGCCTTCCAAGCAGCTCTCAAGGAAACTCAGTTTTCACACTCTATGCTAAGTGCCCTTTGCGTGCATTATTTAGGAATGAACCTGGTAGAGCATCCCACACAAACGAATGCTCCACATGCGGGTTTCACATGCCACCAACTCCACATTCACAGGCAACTTCAGCGCCACAGCCGTTTTCAGATAGCCCTCAATCCAAAGGCTCTAGACGCAAATATTGGTGTGAGAGCTAATTCAATCAAGGAAACACTGCATGTTGGTGAAGGGCATATTGAAGAAGGATCAGCCGAGTGGTTCTTGTGGGAGAACAACTCCATTTGGCTCACTAACTTCACACACCATCAGGCTTCCAAGCAGCTCTCAAGGAAACTCAGCTTTCACACTCTATGCTTAGTGCCCTTTGAGTGCCTAGGACTGAAATGAAGCTTGGTGAGCATAGCACACAAACGAATGCTCCACATGCCGGTTTCACATGCCACCAACTCCACATTCTCAGGCAACTTCAGTGCCACAGCCGTTTTCAGATAGCCCTCAATGCAAAGGCTCTAGACGCAAATATTGGTGTGAGAGCTAATTCAATCAAGGAAACACTGCATGTTGGTGAAGGGCATATTGAAGAAGGATCAGCCGAGTGGTTCTTGTGGGAGAACAACTCCATTTGGCTCACTAACTTCACACACCATCAGGCTTCCAAGCAGCTCTCAAGGAAACTCAGTTTTCACACTCTATGCTTAGTGCCCTTTGAGTGCATTATCTAGGAATGAACCTGGTAGAGCATCCCACACAAACGAATGCTCCACACGCGGGTTTCACATGCCACCAACTCCACATTCACAGGCAACTTCAGCGGCACAGCCGTTTTCAGATAGCCCTCAATGCAAAGGCTCTAGACGCAAATATTGGTGTGAGAGCTAATTCAATCAAGGAAACACTGCATGTTGGTGAAGGGCATATTGAAGAAGGATCAGCCGAGTGGTTCTTGTGGGAGAACAACTCCATTTGGCTCACTAACTTCACACACCATCAGGCTTCCAAGCAGCTCTCAAGGAAACTCAGTTTTCACACTCTATGCTTAGTGCCCTTTGAGTGTTTAGGACTGAAATGAAGCTTGGTGAGCATCCCACACAAACGAATGCTCCACATGCGGGTTTCACATGCCACCAACTCCACATTCGCAGGCAACTTCAGCGCCACAGCCGTTTTCAGATAGCCCTCAATGCAAAGGCTCTAGACGCAAATATTGGTGTGAGAGCTAATTCAATCAAGGAAACACTGCATGTTGGTGAAGGGCATATTGAAGAAGGATCAGCCGAGTGGTTCTTGTGGGAGAACAACTCCATTTGGCTCACTAACTTCACACACCATCAGGCTTCCAAGCAGCTCTCAAGGAAACTCAGTTTTCACACTCTATGCTTAGTGCCCTTTGAGTGCATTATTTAGCAATGAACCTGGTAGAGCATCCCACACAAACGAATGCTCCACATGCGGGTTTCACATGCCACCAACTCCACATTCACAGGCAACTTCAGCGCCACAGCCGTTTTCAGATAGCCCTCAATGCAAAGGCTCTAAACGCAAATATTGGTGTGAGAGCTAATTCAATCAAGGAAACACTGCATGTTGGTGAAGGGCATATTGAAGAAGGATCAGCCGAGTGGTTCTTGTGGGAGAACAACTCCATTTGGCTCACTAACTTCACACACCATCAGGCTTCCAAGCAGCTCTCAAGGAAACTCAGTTTTCACACTCTATGCTTAGTGCCCTTTGAGTGCCTAGGACTGAAATAAAGCGTGGTGAGCATCCCACACAAACGAATGCTCCACATGCCGGTTTCACATGCCACCAACTCCACATTCACAGGCAACTTCAGCGCCACAGCCGTTTTCAGATAGCCCTCAATGCACAGGCTCTAGACGCAAATATTGGTGTGAGAGCTAATTCAATCAAGGAAACACTGCATGTTGGTGAAGGGCATATTGAAGAAGGATCAGCCGAGTGGTTCTTGTGGGAGAACAACTCCATTTGGCTCACTAACTTCACACACCATCAGGCTTCCAAGCAGCTCTCAAGGAAACTCAGTTTTCACACTCTATGCTTAGTGCCCTTTGAGTGCATTCTCTAGGAATGTACCTGGTAGAGCATCCAACAGAAACGAATGCTCCACATGCGGGTTTCACATGCCACCAACTCCACATTCTCAGGCAACTTCAGCGCCACAGCCGTTTTCAGATAGCCCTCAATGCAAAGGCTCTAGACGCAAATATTGGTGTGAGAGCTAATTCAATCAAGGAAACACTGCATGTTGGTGAAGGGCATATTGACGAAGGATCAGCCGAGTGGTTCTTGTGGGAGAACAACTCCATTTGGCTCACTAACTTCACACGCCATCAGGCTTCCAAGCAGCTCTCAAGGAAACTCAGTTTTCACACTCTATGCTTAGTGTCCTTTGAGTGCATTATCTAGGAATGAAGCTTGGTGAGCATTCCACACAAACGAATGCTCCACATGCGGGTTTCACATGCCACCAACTCCACATTCACAGGCAACTTCAGCGCCACAGCCATTTTCAGATAGCCCTCAATGCAAAGGCTCTAGACGCAAATATTGGTGTGAGAGCTAATTCAATCAAGGAGACACTGCAAGTTGGTGAAGGGCATATTGAAGAAGGATCAGCCGAGTGGTTCTTGTGGGAGAACAACTCCATTTGGCTCACTAACTTCACACACCATCAGGCTTCCAAGCAGCTCTCAAGGAAACTCAGTTTTCACACTCTATGCTTAGTGCCCTTTGCGTGCATTATCTAGGAATGAACCTGGTAGAGCATCCCACACAAACGAATGCTCCACATGCGGGTTTCACATGCCACCGACTCCACATTCACAGGCAACTTCAGCGCCACAGCCGTTTTCAGATAGCCTCAATGCAAAGGCTCTAGACGCAAATATTGTTGTGAGAGCTAATTCAATCAAGGAAACACTGCATGTTGGTGAAGGGCATATTGAAGAAGGATCAGCCGAGTGGTTCTTGTGGGAGAACAACTCCATTTGGCTCACTAACTTCACACACCATCAGGCTTCCAAGCAGCTCTCAAGGAAACTCAGTTTTCACACTCTATGCTTAGTGCCCTTTGCGTGCATTATTTAGCAATGAACCTGGTAGAGCATCCCACACAAACGAATGCTCCACACGCGGGTTTCACATGCCACCAACTCCACATTCATAGGCAACTTCAGCGCCACAGCCGTTTTCAGATAGCCCTCAATGCAAAGGCTCTAGACACAAATATTGGTGTGAGAGCTAATTCAATCAAGGAAACACTGCATGTTGGTGAAGGGCATATTGAAGAAGGATCAGCCGAGTGGTTCTTGTGGGAGAACAACTCCATTTGGCTCACTAACTTCACACACCATCAGGCTTCCAAGCAGCTCTCAAGGAAACTCAGTTTTCACACTCTATGCTTAGTGCCCCTTGGGTGCCTAGGACTGAAATGAAGCTTGGTGAGGATCCCACACAAACGAGTGCTTTACATGCGGGTTTCACATGCCAAAAACTCCACATTCTCAGGCAACTTCAGCGCCACAGCCGTTTTCAGATAGCCCTCAATGCAAAGGCTCTAGACGCAAATATTGGTGTGAGAGCTAATTCAATCAAGGAAACACTGCATGTTGGTGAAGGGCATATTGAAGAAGGATCAGCCGAGTGGTTCTTGTGGGAGAACAACTCCATTTGGCTCACTAACTTCACACACCATCAGGCTTCCAAGCAGCTCTCAAGGAAACTCAGTTTTCACACTCTATGCTTAGTGCCCTTTGAGTGTTTAGGACTGAAATGAAGCTTGGTGAGCATCCCACACAAACGAATGCTCCACATGCGGGTTTCACATGCCACCAACTCCACATTCACAGGCAACTTCAACGGCACAGCCGTTTTCAGATATCCCTCAATGCAAAGGTTCTAGATGCTAATATTGGTGTGAGAGCTAATTCAATCAAGGAAACACTGCATGTTGGTGAAGGGCATATTGAAGAAGGATCAGCCGAGTGGTTCTTGTGGGAGAACAACTCCATTTGGCTCACTAACTTCACACACCATCAGGCTTCCAAGCAGCTCTCAAGGAAACTCAGTTTTCACACTCTATGCTTAGTGCCCTTTGAGTGCCTAGGACTGAAATGAAACTTGGTGAGGATCCCACACAAACGAGTGCTCCACATGCGGGTTTCACATGCCAAAAACTCCACATTCTCAGGCAACTTCAGCGCCACAGCCGTTTTCAGATAGCCCTCAATGCAAAGGCTCTAGACGCAAATATTGGTGTGAGAGCTAATTCAATCAAGGAAACACTGCATGTTGGTGAAGGGCATATTGAAGAAGGATCAGCCGAGTGGTTCTTGTGGGAGAACAACTCCATTTGGCTCACTAACTTCACACACCATCAGGCTTCCAAGCAGCTCTCAAGGAAACTCAGTTTTCATACTCTATGCTTAGTGCCCTTTGAGTGCATTATCTAGGAATGAACCTGGTAGAGCATCCCACACAAACGAATGCTCCACATGCGGCTTTCACATGCCACCAACTCCACATTCACAGGCAACTTCAGCGCCACAGCCGTTTTCAGATAGCCCTCAATGCAAAGGCTCTAGACGCAAATAATGGTGTGAGAGCTAATTCAATCAAGGAAACACTGCATGTTGGTGAAGGGCATATTGAAGAAGGATCAGCCGAGTGGTTCTTGTAGGAGAACAACTCCATTTGGCTCACTAACTTCACACACCATCAGGCTTCCAAGCAGCTCTCAAGGAAACTCAGTTTTCACACTCTATGCTTAGTGCCCTTTGAGTGCCTAGGACTGAAATAAAACTTGGTGAGCATCCCACACAAACGAATGCTCCACATGCGGGTTTCACATGCCACCAACTCCACATTTACAGGCAACTTCAGCGCCACAGCCGTTTTCAGATAGCCCTCAATGCAAAGGCTCTAGACGCAAATATTGGTGTGAGAGCTAATTCAATCAAGGAAACACTGCATGTTGGTGAAGGGCATATTGAAGAAGGATCAGCCGAGTGGTTCTTGTGGGAGAACAACTCCATTTGGCTCACTAATTTCACACACCATCTGGCTTCCAAGCAGCTCTCAAGGAAACTCAGTTTTCACACTCTATGCTTAGTGCCCTGTGAGTGCCTAGGACTGAAATGAAGCTTAGTGAGGATCCCACACAAACGAATGCTCCACATGCGGGTTTCACATGCCAAAAACTCCACATTCTCAGGCAACTTCAGCGCCACAGCCGTTTTCAGATAGCCCTCAATGCAAAGGCTCTAGACGCAAATATTGGTGTGAGAGCTAATTCAATCAAGGAAACACTGCATGTTGGTGAAGGGCATATTGAAGAAGGATCAGCCGAGTGCTTCTTGTGGGAGAACAACTCCATTTGGCTCACTAACTTCACACATCAGGCTTCCAAGCAGCTCTCAAGGAAACTCAGTTTTCACACTCTATGCTTAGTGCCCTTTGAGTGCATTATCTAGGAATGAACCTGGTAGAGCATCCCACACAAACGAAGGCTCCACATGCCGGTTTCACATGCCACCAACTAAACATTCACAGGCAACTTCAGCGCCACAGCCGTTTTCAGATAGCCCTCAATGCAAAGGCTCTAGACGCAAATATTGGTGTGAGAGCTAATTCAATCAAGGAAACACTGCATGTTGGTGAAGGGCATATTGAAGAAGGATCAGCCGAGTGGTTCTTGTGGGAGAACAACTCCATTTGGCTCACTAACTTCACACACCATCAGGCTTCCAAGCAGCTCTCAAGGAAACTCAGTTTTCACACTCTATGCTTAGTGCCCTTTGAGTGCCTAGGACTGAAATAAAACTTGGTGAGCATCCCACACAAACGAATGCTCCACATGCGGGTTTCACATGCCACCAACTCCACATTCACAGGCAACTTCAGCGCCACAGCCGTTTTCAGATAGCCCTCAATGCAAAGGCTCTAGACGCAAATATTGGTGTGAGAGCTAATTCAATCAAGGAAACACTGCATGTTGGTGAAGGGCATATTGAAGAAGGATCAGCCGAGTGGTTCTTGTGGGAGAACAACTCCATTTGGCTCACTAATTTCACACACCATCTGGCTTCCAAGCAGCTCTCAAGGAAACTCAGTTTTCACACTCTATGCTTAGTGCCCTGTGAGTGCCTAGGACTGAAATGAAGCTTAGTGAGGATCCCACACAAACGAATGCTCCACATGCGGGTTTCACATGCCAAAAACTCCACATTCTCAGGCAACTTCAGCGCCACAGCCGTTTTCAGATAGCCCTCAATGCAAAGGCTCTAGACGCAAATATTGGTGTGAGAGCTAATTCAATCAAGGAAACACTGCATGTTGGTGAAGGGCATATTGAAGAAGGATCAGCCGAGTGCTTCTTGTGGGAGAACAACTCCATTTGGCTCACTAACTTCACACATCAGGCTTCCAAGCAGCTCTCAAGGAAACTCAGTTTTCACACTCTATGCTTAGTGCCCTTTGAGTGCATTATCTAGGAATGAACCTGGTAGAGCATCCCACACAAACGAAGGCTCCACATGCCGGTTTCACATGCCACCAACTAAACATTCACAGGCAACTTCAGCGCCACAGCCGTTTTCAGATAGCCCTCAATGCAAAGGCTCTAGACGCAAATATTGGTGTGAGAGCTAATTCAATCAAGGAAACACTGCATGTTGGTGAAGGGCATATTGAAGAAGGATCAGCCGAGTGGTTCTTGTGGGAGAACAACTCCATTTGGCTCACTAACTTCACACAATATCAGCCTTCCAAGCAGCTCTCAAGGAAACTCAGTTTTCACACTCTATGCTTAGTGCCCTTTGCGTGCCTAGGACTGAAATTAAGCTTGGTGAGCATCCCACACAAACGAGTGCTCCACATGCGGGTTTCACATGCCACCAACTCCACATTCACAGGCAACTTCAGCGCCACAGCCGTTTTCAGATAGCCCTCAATGCAAAGGCTCTAGACGCAAATATTGGTGTGAGAGCTAATTCAATCAAGGAAACACTGCATGTTGGTGAAGGGTATATTGAAGAAGGATCAGCCGAGTGGTTCTTGTAGGAGAACAACTCCATTTGGCTCACTAACTTCACACACCATCAGGCTTCCAAGCAGCTCTCAAGGAAACTCAGTTTTCACACTCTATGCTTAGTGCCCTTTGAGTGCCTAGGACTGAAATGAAACTTGGTGAGGATCCCACACAAACGAGTGCTCCACATGCGGGTTTCACATGCCACCAACTCCACATTCTCAGGCAACTTCAGCGCCACAGCCGTTTTCAGATAGCCCTCAATGCAAAGGCTCTAGACGCAAATATTGGTGTGAGAGCTAATTCAATCAAGGAAACACTGCATGTTGGTGAAGGGCATATTGAAGAAGGATCAGCCGAGTGCTTCTTGTGGGAGAACAACTCCATTTGGCTCACTAACTTCACACACCATCAGGCTTCCAAGCAGCTCTCAAGGAAACTCAGTTTTCACACTCTATGCTTAGTGCCCTTTGAGTGCCTAGGACTGAAATGAAACTTGGTGAGGATCCCACACAAACGAGTGCTCCACATGCGGGTTTCACATGCCAAAAACTCCACATTCTCAGGCAACTTCAGCGCCACAGCCGTTTTCAGATAGCCCTCAATGCAAAGGCTCTAGACGCAAATATTGGTGTGAGAGCTAATTCAATCAAGGAAACACTGCATGTTGGTGAAGGGCATATTGAAGAAGGATCAGCCGAGTGGTTCTTGTGGGAGAACAACTCCATTTGGCTCACTAACTTCACACACCATCAGGCTTCCAAGCAGCTCTCAAGGAAACTCAGTTTTCACACTCTATGCTTAGTGCCCTTTAAGTGCCTAGGACTGAAATGAAACTTGGTGAGGATCCCACACAAACGAGTGCTCCACATGCGGGTTTCACATGCCACCAACTCCACATTCACAGGCAACTTCAGCGCCACAGCCGTTTTCAGATAGCCCTCAATGCAAAGGCTCTAGACGCAAATAATGGTGTGAGAGCTAATTCAATCAAGGAAACACTGCATGTTGGTGAAGGGCATATTGAAGAAGGATCAGCCGAGTGGTTCTTGTAGGAGAACAACTCCATTTGGCTCACTAACTTCACACACCATCAGGCTTCCAAGCAGCTCTCAAGGAAACTCAGTTTTCACACTCTATGCTTAGTGCCCTTTGAGTGCCTAGGACTGAAATAAAACTTGGTGAGCATCCCACACAAACGAATGCTCCACATGCGGGTTTCACATGCCACCAACTCCACATTTACAGGCAACTTCAGCGCCACAGCCGTTTTCAGATAGCCCTCAATGCAAAGGCTCTAGACGCAAATATTGGTGTGAGAGCTAATTCAATCAAGGAAACACTGCATGTTGGTGAAGGGCATATTGAAGAAGGATCAGCCGAGTGGTTCTTGTGGGAGAACAACTCCATTTGGCTCACTAATTTCACACACCATCTGGCTTCCAAGCAGCTCTCAAGGAAACTCAGTTTTCACACTCTATGCTTAGTGCCCTGTGAGTGCCTAGGACTGAAATGAAGCTTAGTGAGGATCCCACACAAACGAATGCTCCACATGCGGGTTTCACATGCCAAAAACTCCACATTCTCAGGCAACTTCAGCGCCACAGCCGTTTTCAGATAGCCCTCAATGCAAAGGCTCTAGACGCAAATATTGGTGTGAGAGCTAATTCAATCAAGGAAACACTGCATGTTGGTGAAGGGCATATTGAAGAAGGATCAGCCGAGTGCTTCTTGTGGGAGAACAACTCCATTTGGCTCACTAACTTCACACATCAGGCTTCCAAGCAGCTCTCAAGGAAACTCAGTTTTCACACTCTATGCTTAGTGCCCTTTGAGTGCATTATCTAGGAATGAACCTGGTAGAGCATCCCACACAAACGAAGGCTCCACATGCCGGTTTCACATGCCACCAACTAAACATTCACAGGCAACTTCAGCGCCACAGCCGTTTTCAGATAGCCCTCAATGCAAAGGCTCTAGACGCAAATATTGGTGTGAGAGCTAATTCAATCAAGGAAACACTGCATGTTGGTGAAGGGCATATTGAAGAAGGATCAGCCGAGTGGTTCTTGTGGGAGAACAACTCCATTTGGCTCACTAACTTCACACACCATCAGGCTTCCAAGCAGCTCTCAAGGAAACTCAGTTTTCACACTCTATGCTTAGTGCCCTTTGAGTGCCTAGGACTGAAATAAAACTTGGTGAGCATCCCACACAAACGAATGCTCCACATGCGGGTTTCACATGCCACCAACTCCACATTTACAGGCAACTTCAGCGCCACAGCCGTTTTCAGATAGCCCTCAATGCAAAGGCTCTAGACGCAAATATTGGTGTGAGAGCTAATTCAATCAAGGAAACACTGCATGTTGGTGAAGGGCATATTGAAGAAGGATCAGCCGAGTGGTTCTTGTGGGAGAACAACTCCATTTGGCTCACTAATTTCACACACCATCTGGCTTCCAAGCAGCTCTCAAGGAAACTCAGTTTTCACACTCTATGCTTAGTGCCCTGTGAGTGCCTAGGACTGAAATGAAGCTTAGTGAGGATCCCACACAAACGAATGCTCCACATGCGGGTTTCACATGCCAAAAACTCCACATTCTCAGGCAACTTCAGCGCCACAGCCGTTTTCAGATAGCCCTCAATGCAAAGGCTCTAGACGCAAATATTGGTGTGAGAGCTAATTCAATCAAGGAAACACTGCATGTTGGTGAAGGGCATATTGAAGAAGGATCAGCCGAGTGGTTCTTGTGGGAGAACAACTCCATTTGGCTCACTAACTTCACACATCAGGCTTCCAAGCAGCTCTCAAGGAAACTCAGTTTTCACACTCTATGCTTAGTGCCCTTTGAGTGCATTATCTAGGAATGAACCTGGTAGAGCATCCCACACAAACGAAGGCTCCACATGCCGGTTTCACATGCCACCAACTAAACATTCACAGGCAACTTCAGCGCCACAGCCGTTTTCAGATAGCCCTCAATGCAAAGGCTCTAGACGCAAATATTGGTGTGAGAGCTAATTCAATCAAGGAAACACTGCATGTTGGTGAAGGGCATATTGAAGAAGGATCAGCCGAGTGGTTCTTGTGGGAGAACAACTCCATTTGGCTCACTAACTTCACACAATATCAGCCTTCCAAGCAGCTCTCAAGGAAACTCAGTTTTCACACTCTATGCTTAGTGCCCTTTGCGTGCCTAGGACTGAAATTAAGCTTGGTGAGCATCCCACACAAACGAGTGCTCCACATGCGGGTTTCACATGCCACCAACTCCACATTCACAGGCAACTTCAGCGCCACAGCCGTTTTCAGATAGCCCTCAATGCAAAGGCTCTAGACGCAAATATTGGTGTGAGAGCTAATTCAATCAAGGAAACACTGCATGTTGGTGAAGGGTATATTGAAGAAGGATCAGCCGAGTGGTTCTTGTAGGAGAACAACTCCATTTGGCTCACTAACTTCACACACCATCAGGCTTCCAAGCAGCTCTCAAGGAAACTCAGTTTTCACACTCTATGCTTAGTGCCCTTTGAGTGCCTAGGACTGAAATGAAACTTGGTGAGGATCCCACACAAACGAGTGCTCCACATGCGGGTTTCACATGCCACCAACTCCACATTCTCAGGCAACTTCAGCGCCACAGCCGTTTTCAGATAGCCCTCAATGCAAAGGCTCTAGACGCAAATATTGGTGTGAGAGCTAATTCAATCAAGGAAACACTGCATGTTGGTGAAGGGCATATTGAAGAAGGATCAGCCGAGTGGTTCTTGTGGGAGAACAACTCCATTTGGCTCACTAACTTCACACACCATCAGGCTTCCAAGCAGCTCTCAAGGAAACTCAGTTTTCATACTCTATGCTTAGTGCCCTTTGAGTGCATTATCTAGGAATGAACCTGGTAGAGCATCCCACACAAACGAATGCTCCACATGCGGGTTTCACATGCCACCAACTCCACATTCACAGGCAACTTCAGCGCCACAGCCGTTTTCAGATAGCCCTCAATGCAAAGGCTCTAGACGCAAATAATGGTGTGAGAGCTAATTCAATCAAGGAAACACTGCATGTTGGTGAAGGGCATATTGAAGAAGGATCAGCCGAGTGGTTCTTGTAGGAGAACAACTCCATTTGGCTCACTAACTTCACACACCATCAGGCTTCCAAGCAGCTCTCAAGGAAACTCAGTTTTCACACTCTATGCTTAGTGCCCTTTGAGTGCCTAGGACTGAAATAAAGCTTGGTGAGCATCCCACACAAACGAATGCTCCACATGCGGGTTTCACATGCCACCAACTCCACATTTACAGGCAACTTCAGCGCCACAGCCGTTTTCAGATAGCCCTCAATGCAAAGGCTCTAGACGCAAATATTGGTGTGAGAGCTAATTCAATCAAGGAAACACTGCATGTTGGTGAAGGGCATATTGAAGAAGGATCAGCCGAGTGGTTCTTGTGGGAGAACAACTCCATTTGGCTCACTAATTTCACACACCATCTGGCTTCCAAGCAGCTCTCAAGGAAACTCAGTTTTCACACTCTATGCTTAGTGCCCTGTGAGTGCCTAGGACTGAAATGAAGCTTAGTGAGGATCCCACACAAACGAATGCTCCACATGCGGGTTTCACATGCCAAAAACTCCACATTCTCAGGCAACTTCAGCGCCACAGCCGTTTTCAGATAGCCCTCAATGCAAAGGCTCTAGACGCAAATATTGGTGTGAGAGCTAATTCAATCAAGGAAACACTGCATGTTGGTGAAGGGCATATTGAAGAAGGATCAGCCGAGTGGTTCTTGTGGGAGAACAACTCCATTTGGCTCACTAACTTCACACACCATCAGGCTTCCAAGCAGCTCCCAAGGAAACTCAGTTTTCATACTCTATGCTTAGTGCCCTTTGAGTGCATTATCTAGGAATGAACCTGGTAGAGCATCCCACACAAACGAATGCTCCACATGCGGCTTTCACATGCCACCAACTCCACATTCACAGGCAACTTCAGCGCCACAGCCGTTTTCAGATAGCCCTCAATAGAAAGGCTCTAGACGCAAATATTGGTGTGAGAGCTAATTCAATCAAGGAAACACTGCATGTTGGTGAAGGGCATATTGAAGAAGGATCAGCCGAGTGGTTCTTGTAGGAGAACAACTCCATTTGGCTCACTAACTTCACACACCATCAGGCTTCCAAGCAGCTCTCAAGGAAACTCAGTTTTCACACTCTATGCTTAGTGCCCTTTGAGTGCCTAGGACTGAAATAAAGCTTGGTGAGCATCCCACACAAACGAATGCTCCACATGCGGGTTTCACATGCCACCAACTCCACATTTACAGGCAACTTCAGCGCCACAGCCGTTTTCAGATAGCCCTCAATGCAAAGGCTCTAGACGCAAATATTGGTGTGAGAGCTAATTCAATCAAGGAAACACTGCATGTTGGTGAAGGGCATATTGAAGAAGGATCAGCCGAGTGGTTCTTGTGGGAGAACAACTCCATTTGGCTCACTAATTTCACACACCATCTGGCTTCCAAGCAGCTCTCAAGGAAACTCAGTTTTCACACTCTATGCTTAGTGCCCTGTGAGTGCCTAGGACTGAAATGAAGCTTAGTGAGGATCCCACACAAACGAATGCTCCACATGCGGGTTTCACATGCCAAAAACTCCACATTCTCAGGCAACTTCAGCGCCACAGCCGTTTTCAGATAGCCCTCAATGCAAAGGCTCTAGACGCAAATATTGGTGTGAGAGCTAATTCAATCAAGGAAACACTGCATGTTGGTGAAGGGCATATTGAAGAAGGATCAGCCGAGTGCTTCTTGTGGGAGAACAACTCCATTTGGCTCACTAACTTCACACATCAGGCTTCCAAGCAGCTCTCAAGGAAACTCAGTTTTCACACTCTATGCTTAGTGCCCTTTGAGTGCATTATCTAGGAATGAACCTGGTAGAGCATCCCACACAAACGAAGGCTCCACATGCCGGTTTCACATGCCACCAACTAAACATTCACAGGCAACTTCAGCGCCACAGCCGTTTTCAGATAGCCCTCAATGCAAAGGCTCTAGACGCAAATATTGGTGTGAGAGCTAATTCAATCAAGGAAACACTGCATGTTGGTGAAGGGCATATTGAAGAAGGATCAGCCGAGTAGTTCTTGTGGGAGAACAACTCCATTTGGCTCACTAACTTCACACAATATCAGCCTTCCAAGCAGCTCTCAAGGAAACTCAGTTTTCACACTCTATGCTTAGTGCCCTTTGCGTGCCTAGGACTGAAATTAAGCTTGGTGAGCATCCCACACAAACGAGTGCTCCACATGCGGGTTTCACATGCCACCAACTCCACATTCACAGGCAACTTCAGCGCCACAGCCGTTTTCAGATAGCCCTCAATGCAAAGGCTCTAGACGCAAATATTGGTGTGAGAGCTAATTCAATCAAGGAAACACTGCATGTTGGTGAAGGGTATATTGAAGAAGGATCAGCCGAGTGGTTCTTGTAGGAGAACAACTCCATTTGGCTCACTAACTTCACACACCATCAGGCTTCCAAGCAGCTCTCAAGGAAACTCAGTTTTCACACTCTATGCTTAGTGCCCTTTGAGTGCATTATCTAGGAATGAACCTGGTAGAGCATCCCACACAAACGAAGGCTCCACATGCGGTTTCACATGCCACCAACTCCACATTCACAGGCAACTTCAGCGCCACAGCCGTTTTCAGATAGCCCTCAATACAAAGGCTCTAGACGCAAATATTGGTGTGAGAGCTAATTCAATCAAGGAAACACTGCATGTTGGTGAAGGGCATATTGAAGAAGGATCAGCCGAGTGGTGCTTGTGGGAGAACAACTCCATTTGGCTCACTAACTTCACACACCATCAGGCTTCGAAGCAGCTCTCAAGGAATCTCAGTTTTCACACTCTATGCTTAGTGCCCTTTGAGTGCCTAGGACTGAAATGAAGCTTCGTGAGCATCCCACACAAACCAGTGCTCCACATGCGGGTTTCACATGCCACCAACTCCACATTCACAGGCAACTTCAGCGCCACAGCCGTTTTCAGATAGCCCTCAATGCAAAGGCTCTAGACGCAAATATTGGTGTGAGAGCTAATTCAATCAAGGAAACACTGCATGTTGGTGAAGGGCATATTGAAGAAGGATCAGCCGAGTGGTTCTTGTGGGAGAACAACTCCAGTCGGCTCACTAACTTCACACACCATCAGGCTTCCTAGCAGCTCTCAAGGAAACTCAGTTTTCACACTCTATGCTTAGTGCCCTTTGAGGGCCTAGGACTGAAATGAAGCTTAGTGAGGATCCCACACAAACGAATGCTCCACATGCGGGTTTCACATGCCAAAAACTCCACATTCTCAGGCAACTTCAGCGCCACAGCCGTTTTCAGATAGCCCTCAATGCAAAGGCTCTAGACGCAAATATTGGTGTGAGAGCTAATTCAATCAAGGAAACACTGCATGTTGGTGAAGGGCACATTGAAGAAGGATCAGCCGAGTGGTTCTTGTGGGAGAACAACTCCATTTGGCTCACTAACTTCACACACCATCAGGCTTCCAAGCAGCTCTCAAGGAAACTCAGTTTTCACACTCTATGCTTAGTGCCCTTTGAGTGCATTATCTAGGAATGAACCTGGTAGAGCATCCCACACAAACGAAGGCTCCACATGCCGGTTTCACATGCCACCAACTAAACATTCACAGGCAACTTCAGCGCCACAGCCGTTTTCAGATAGCCCTCAATGCAAAGGCTCTAGACGCAAATATTGGTGTGAGAGCTAATTCAATCAAGGAAACACTGCATGTTGGTGAAGGGCATATTGAAGAAGGATCAGCCGAGTGGTTCTTGTGGGAGAACAACTCCATTTGGCTCACTAAATTCACACACCATCAGGCTTCCAAGCAGCTCTCAAGGAAACTCAGTTTTCACACTCTATGCTTAGTGCCCTTTGCGTGCATTATCTAGGAATGAACCTGGTGGAGCATCCCACACAAACGAATGCTTCACATGCGGGTTTCACATGCCAAAAACTCCACATTCACAGGCAACTTCAGCGCCACAGCCATTTTCAGATAGCCCTCAATGCAAAGGCTCTAGACGCAAATATTGGTGTGAGAGCTAATTCAATCAAGGAAACACTGCATGTTGGTGAAGGGCATATTGAAGAAGGATCAGCCGAGTGGTTCTTGTGGGAGAACAACTCCATTTGGCTCACTAACTTCACACAATATCAGCCTTCTAAGCAGCTCTCAAGGAAACTCAGTTTTCACACTCTATGCTTAGTGCCCTTTGCGTGCCTAGGACTGAAATTAAGCTTGGTGAGCATCCCACACAAACGAGTGCTCCACATGCGGGTTTCACATGCCACCAACTCCACATTCACAGGCAACTTCAGCGCCACAGCCGTTTTCAGATAGCCCTCAATGCAAAGGCTCTAGACGCAAATATTGGTGTGAGAGCTAATTCAATCAAGGAAACACTGCATGTTGGTGAAGGGCATATTGAAGAAGGATCAGCCGAGTGGTGCTTGTGGGAGAACAACTCCATTTGGCTCACTAACTTCACACACCATCAGGCTTCCAACCAACTCTCAAGGAAACTCAGTTTTCACACTCTATGCTTAGTGCCCTTTGCGTGCATTATCTAGGAATGAACCTGGTAGAGCATCCCACACAAACCAATGCTCCACATGCGGCTTTCACATGCCACCAACTCCACATTCACAGGCAACTTCAGCGCCACAGCCGTTTTCAGATAGCCCTCAATACAAAGGCTCTAGACGCAAATATTGGTGTGAGAGCTAATTCAATCAAGGAAACACTGCATGTTGGTGAAGGGCATATTGAAGAAGGATCAGCCGAGTGGTTCTTGTGGGAGAACAACTCCATTTGGCTCACTAACTTCACACAATATCAGCCTTCCAAGCAGCTCTCAAGGAAACTCAGTTTTCACACTCTATGCTTAGTGCCCTTTGAGTGCCTAGGACTGAAATTAAGCTTGGTGAGCATCCCACACAAACGAGTGCTCCACATGCGGGTTTCACATGCCACCAACTCCACATTCACAGGCAACTTCAGCGCCACAGCCGTTTTCAGATAGCCTCAATGCAAAGGCTCTAGACGCAAATATTGGTGTGAGAGCTAATTCAATCAAGGAAACACTGCATGTTGGTGAAGGGTATATTGAAGAAGGATCAGCCGAGTGGTTCTTGTAGGAGAACAACTCCATTTGGCTCACTAACTTCACACACCATCAGGCTTCCAAGCAGCTCTCAAGGAAACTCAGTTTTCACACTCTATGCTTAGTGCCCTTTGAGTGCATTATCTAGGAATGAACCTGGTAGAGCATCCCACACAAACGAAGGCTCCACATGCGGTTTCACATGCCACCAACTCCACATTCACAGGCAACTTCAGCGCCACAGCCGTTTTCAGATAGCCCTCAATACAAAGGCTCTAGACGCAAATATTGGTGTGAGAGCTAATTCAATCAAGGAAACACTGCATGTTGGTGAAGGGCATATTGAAGAAGGATCAGCCGAGTGGTGCTTGTGGGAGAACAACTCCATTTGGCTCACTAACTTCACACACCATCAGGCTTCGAAGCAGCTCTCAAGGAATCTCAGTTTTCACACTCTATGCTTAGTGCCCTTTGAGTGCCTAGGACTGAAATGAAGCTTCGTGAGCATCCCACACAAACCAGTGCTCCACATGCGGGTTTCACATGCCACCAACTCCACATTCACAGGCAACTTCAGCGCCACAGCCGTTTTCAGATAGCCCTCAATGCAAAGGCTCTAGACGCAAATATTGGTGTGAGAGCTAATTCAATCAAGGAAACACTGCATGTTGGTGAAGGGCATATTGAAGAAGGATCAGCCGAGTGGTTCTTGTGGGAGAACAACTCCAGTCGGCTCACTAACTTCACACACCATCAGGCTTCCTAGCAGCTCTCAAGGAAACTCAGTTTTCACACTCTATGCTTAGTGCCCTTTGAGGGCCTAGGACTGAAATGAAGCTTAGTGAGGATCCCACACAAACGAATGCTCCACATGCGGGTTTCACATGCCAAAAACTCCACATTCTCAGGCAACTTCAGCGCCACAGCCGTTTTCAGATAGCCCTCAATGCAAAGGCTCTAGACGCAAATATTGGTGTGAGAGCTAATTCAATCAAGGAAACACTGCATGTTGGTGAAGGGCACATTGAAGAAGGATCAGCCGAGTGGTTCTTGTGGGAGAACAACTCCATTTGGCTCACTAACTTCACACACCATCAGGCTTCCAAGCAGCTCTCAAGGAAACTCAGTTTTCACACTCTATGCTTAGTGCCCTTTGAGTGCATTATCTAGGAATGAACCTGGTAGAGCATCCCACACAAACGAAGGCTCCACATGCCGGTTTCACATGCCACCAACTAAACATTCACAGGCAACTTCAGCGCCACAGCCGTTTTCAGATAGCCCTCAATGCAAAGGCTCTAGACGCAAATATTGGTGTGAGAGCTAATTCAATCAAGGAAACACTGCATGTTGGTGAAGGGCATATTGAAGAAGGATCAGCCGAGTGGTTCTTGTGGGAGAACAACTCCATTTGGCTCACTAAATTCACACACCATCAGGCTTCCAAGCAGCTCTCAAGGAAACTCAGTTTTCACACTCTATGCTTAGTGCCCTTTGCGTGCATTATCTAGGAATGAACCTGGTGGAGCATCCCACACAAACGAATGCTTCACATGCGGGTTTCACATGCCAAAAACTCCACATTCACAGGCAACTTCAGCGCCACAGCCATTTTCAGATAGCCCTCAATGCAAAGGCTCTAGACGCAAATATTGGTGTGAGAGCTAATTCAATCAAGGAAACACTGCATGTTGGTGAAGGGCATATTGAAGAAGGATCAGCCGAGTGGTTCTTGTGGGAGAACAACTCCATTTGGCTCACTAACTTCACACAATATCAGCCTTCTAAGCAGCTCTCAAGGAAACTCAGTTTTCACACTCTATGCTTAGTGCCCTTTGCGTGCTTAGGACTGAAATTAAGCTTGGTGAGCATCCCACACAAACGAGTGCTCCACATGCGGGTTTCACATGCCACCAACTCCACATTCACAGGCAACTTCAGCGCCACAGCCGTTTTCAGATAGCCCTCAATGCAAAGGCTCTAGACGCAAATATTGGTGTGAGAGCTAATTCAATCAAGGAAACACTGCATGTTGGTGAAGGGCATATTGAAGAAGGATCAGCCGAGTGGTGCTTGTGGGAGAACAACTCCATTTGGCTCACTAACTTCACACACCATCAGGCTTCCAACCAGCTCTCAAGGAAACTCAGTTTTCACACTCTATGCTTAGTGCCCTTTGCGTGCATTATCTAGGAATGAACCTGGTAGAGCATCCCACACAAACCAATGCTCCACATGCGGCTTTCACATGCCACCAACTCCACATTCACAGGCAACTTCAGCGCCACAGCCATTTTCAGATAGCCCTCAATGCAAAGGCTCTAGACGCAAATATTGGTGTGAGAGCTAATTCAATCAAGGAAACACTGCATGTTGGTGAAGGGCATATTGAAGAAGGATCAGCCGAGTGGTGCTTGTGGGAGAACAACTCCATTTGGCTCACTAACTTCACACACCATCAGACTTCCAAGCAGCTCTCAAGGAAACTCAGTTTTCACACTCTATGCTTACTGCCCTTTGAGAGCCAAGGACTGAAATGAAGCTTGGTGAGAATCCCACACAAACGAGTGCTCCACATGCGGGTTTCACATGCCACCAACTCCACAATCACAGGCAACTTCAGCGCCACAGCCGTATTCAGATAGCCCTCAATGCAAAGGCTCTAGACGCAAATATTGGTGTGAGAGCTAATTCAATCAAGGAAACACTGCATGTTGGTGAAGGGCATATTGAAGAAGGATCAGCCGAGTGGTTCTTGTGGGAGAACAACTCCATTTGGCTCACTAACTTCACACACCATCAGGCTTCCAAGCAGCTCTCAAGGAAACTCAGTTTTCACACTCTATGCTTAGTGCCCTTTGAGTGCATTATCTAGGAATGAACCTGGTAGAGCATCCCACACTAACAAATGCTCCACTTGCGGGTTTCACATGCCACCAACTCCACATTCACAGGCAGCTTCAGCGCCACAGCCGTTTTCAGATAGCCCTCAATGCAAAGGCTCTAGATGCAAATATTGGTGTGAGAGCTAATTCAATCAAGGAAACACTGCATGTTGGTGAAGGGCATATTGAAGAAGGATCAGCCGAGTGGTTCTTGTGGGAGAACAACTTCATTTGGCTCACTAACTTCACACACCATCAGCCTTCCAAGCAGCTCTCAAGGAAACTCAGTTTTCACACTCTATGCTTAGTGCCCTTTGAGTGCATTATCTAGGAATGAACCTGGTAGAGCATCCCACACAAACGAATTCTCCACATGCGGGTTTCACATGCCACCAACTCCACATTCTTAGGCAACTTCAGCACCACAACCGCTTTCAGATAGCCCTCAATGCAAAAGCTCTAGACGCAAATATTGGTGTGAGAGCTAATTCAATCAAGGAAATACAGCATGTTGGTGAAAGGCGTATTGAAGAAGGATCAGCCGAGTGGTTCTTGTGGGAGAACAACTCCATTTGGCTCACTAACTTCACACACCATCAGGATTCCAAGCAGCTCTCAAGGAAATCAGTTTTCACACTCTATGCTTAGTGCCCTTTGAGTGTTTAGGACTGAAATGAAGCTTGTAGAGCATCCCACACAAACGAAGGCTCCACATGCGGGTTTCACATGCCAAAAACTCCACATTCACAGGCAACTTCAGCGCCACAGCCGTTTTCAGATAGCCCTCAATGCACAGGCTGTAGACGCAAATATTGGTGTGAGAGCTAATTCAATCAAGGAAACACTGCATGTTGGTGAAGGGCATATTGAAGAAGGATCAGCCGAGTGGTTCTTGTGGGAGAACAACTTCATTTGGCTCACTAACTTCACACACCATCAGCCTTCGAAGCAGCTCTCAAGGAAACTCAGTTTTCACACTCTATGCTTAGTACCCTTTGAGTGCATTATCTAGGAATGAACCTGGTAGAGCATCCCACACAAACGAATGCTCCACATGCGGGTTTCACATGCCACCAACTCCACATTCTTAGGCAACTTCAGCACCACAACCGTTTTCAGATAGCCCTCAATGCAAAAGCTCTAGACGCAAATATTGGTGTGAGAGCTAATTCAATCAAGGAAATACAGCATGTTGGTGAAAGGCATATTGAAGAAGGATCAGCCGAGTGGTTCTTGTGGGAGAACAACTCCATTTGGCTGACTAACTTCACACGCCATCAGGCTTCCAAGCAGCTCTCAAGGAAACTCAGTTTTCACACTCTATGCTTAGTGCCCTTTGCGTGCATTATCTAGGAATGAACCTGGTGGAGCATCCCACACAAACGAATGTGGAACATGCGGGTTTCACATGCCAAAAACTCCACATTCACAGGCAACTTCAGCGCCACAGCCATTTTCAGATAGCCCTCAATGCAAAGGCTCTAGACGCAAATATTGGTGTGAGAGCTAATTCAATCAAGGAAACACTGCATGTTGGTGAAGGGCATATTGAAGAAGGATCAGCCGAGTGGTTCTTGTGGGAGAACAACTCCATTTGGCTCACTAACTTCACACAATATCAGCCTTCCAAGCAGCTCTCAAGAAACTCAGTTTTCACACTCTATGCTTAGTGCCCTTTGAGTGCCTAGGACTGAAATGAAGCTTGTAGAGCATCCCACACAAACGAATGCTCCACATGCGGGTTTCACATGACAAAAACTCCACATTCACAGGCAACTTCAGCGCCACAGCCGTTTTCAGATAGCCCTCAATGCAAAGGCTCTAGACGCAAATATTGGTGTGAGAGCTAATTCAATCAAGGAAACACTGCATGTTGGTGAAGGGCATATTGAAGAAGGATCAGCCGAGTGGTTCTTGTGGGAGAACAACTCCATTTGGCTCACTAACGTCACACACCATCAGCCTTCCAAGCAGCTCTCAAGGAAACTCAGTTTTCACACTCTATGCTTAGTGCCCTTTGAGTGCATTATCTAGGAATGAACCTGGTAGAGCATCCCACACAAACCAATGCTCCACATGCGGCTTTCACATGCCACCAACTCCACATTCACAGGCAACTTCAGCGCCACAGCCATTTTCAGATAGCCCTCAATGCAAAGGCTCTAGACGCAAATATTGGTGTGAGAGCTAATTCAATCAAGGAAACACTGCATGTTGGTGAAGGGCATATTGAAGAAGGATCAGCCGAGTGGTTCTTGTGGGAGAACAACTCCATTTGGCTCACTAACTTCACACACCATCAGGCTTCCAAGCAGCTCTCAAGGAAAGTCAGCTTTCACACTCTATACTTACTGCCCTTTGAGTGCCTAGGACTGAAATGAAGCTTGGTGAGCATCCCACACAAACGAATGCTCCACATGCGGGTTTCACATGCCACCAACTCCACATTCACAGGCAACTTCAGCGCCACAGCATTTTCAGATAGCCCTCAATGCAAAGGCTCTAGACGCAAATATTGGTGTGAGAGCTAATTCAATCAAGGAAACACTGCATGTTGGTGAAGGGCATATTGAAGAAGGATCAGCCGAGTGGTTCTTGTAGGAGAACAACTCCATTTGGCTCACTAACTTCACACACCATCAGGCTTCCAAGCAGCTCTCAAGGAAACTCAGTTTTCACACTCTATGCTTAGTGCCCTTTGAATGCATTATCTAGGAATGAAGCTTGCTAGAGCATCCCACACAAACGAATGCTCCACATGCGGGTTTCACATGCCACCAACTCCACATTCACAGGCAACTTCAGCGCCACAGCCATTTTCAGATAGCCCTCAATGCAAAGGCTCTAGACGCAAATATTGGTGTGAGAGCTAATTCAATGAAGGAAACACTGCATGTTGGTGAAGGGCATATTGAAGAAGGATCAGCCGAGTGGTGCTTGTGGGAGAACAACTCCATTTGGCTCACTAACTGTCACACAACATCAGGCTTCCAAGCAGCTCTCAAGGAAACTCAGGTTTCACACTCTTTGCTTAGTGCCCTTTGAGTGCCTAGGACTGAAATGAAGCTTGGTGAGGATCCCACACAAACGAGTGCTCCACATGCGGGTTCCACATGCCAAAAACTCCACATTCTCACGCAACTTCAGCGCCACAGCCGTTTTCAGATAGCCCTCAATGCAAAGGCTCTTGACGCAAATATTGGTGTGAGAGCTAATTCAATCAAGGAAACACTGCATGTGGGTGAAGGGCATATTGAAGAAGGATCAGCCGAGTGGTTCTTGTGGGAGAACAACTCCATTTGGCTCACTAACTTCACACACCATCAGGCTTCCAAGCAGCTCTCAAGGAAACTCAGTTTTCACACTCTATGCTTAGTGCCCTTTGAGTGCCTAGGACTGAAAGGAAGCTTGGTGAGCATCCCACACAAACGAATGCTCCACATGCGGGTTTCACATGCCACCAACTCCACATTCACAGGCAACTTCAGCGCCACAGCCGTTTTCAGATAGCCTCAATGCAAAGGCTCTAGATGCAAATATTGGTGTGAGAGCTAATTCAATCAAGGAAACACTGCATGTTGGTGAAGGACATATTGAAGAAGGATCAGCCGAGTGGTTCTTGTGGGAGAACAACTCCATTTGGGTCACTAACTTCACACACCATCAGGCTTCCAAGCAGCTCTCAAGGAAACTCAGTTTTCACACTCTATGCTTAGTGCCCTTTGCGTGCATTATTTAGCAATGAACCTGGTAGAACATCCCACACAAACGAATGCTCCACACGCGGGTTTCACATGCCACCAACTCCACATCATAGGCAACTTCAGCGCCACAGCCGTTTTCAGATAGCCCTCAATGCAAAGGCTCTAGACACAAATATTGGTGTGAGAGCTAATTCAATCAAGGAAACACTGCATGTTGGTGAAGGGCATATTGAAGAAGGATCAGCCGAGTGGTTCTTGTGGGAGAACAACTCCCATTTGGCTCACTAACTTCACACACCATCAGGTTTCCAAGCAGCTCTCAAGGAAACTCAGTTTTCACACTCTATGCTTAGTGCCCTTTGGGTGCCTAGGACTGAAATGAAGCTTGGTGAGAATCCCACCCAAACGAGTGCTTTACATGCGGGTTTCACATGCCAAAAACTCCACATTCTCAGGCAACTTCAGCGCCACAGCCGTTTTCAGATAGCCCTCAATGCAAAGGCTCTAGACGCAATATTGGTGTGAGAGCTAATTCAATCAAGGAAACACTGCATGTTGGTGAAGGGCATATTGAAGAAGGATCAGCCGAGTGGTTCTTCTGGGAGAACAACTCCATTTGGCTCACTAACTTCACACACCATCAGGCTTCCAAGCAGCTCTCAAGGAAACTCAGTTTTCACACTCTATGCTTAGTGCCCTTTGAGTGTTTAGGACTGAAATGAAGCTTGGTGAGCATCCCACACAAACGAAGGCTCCACATGCGGGTTTCACATGCCACCAACTCCACATTCTCAGGCAACTTCAGCGGCACAGCCGTTTTCAGATATCCCTCAATGCAAAGGTTCTAGATGCAAATATTGGTGTGAGAGCTAATTCAATCAAGGAAACACTGCATGTTGGTGAAGGGCATATTGAAGAAGGATCAGCCGAGTGGTTCTTGTGGAGAACAACTCCATTTGGCTCACTAACTTCACACACCATCAGGCTTCCAAGCAGCTCTCAAGGAAACTCAGTTTTCACACTCTATGATTAGTGCCCTTTGCGTGCATTATCTAGGAATGAAATGAAGCTTGGTGAGCATCCCACACAAACGAATGCTCCACATGCGGGTTTCACATGCCACCAACTCCACATTCACAGGCAACTTCAGCGCCACAGCCGTTTTCAGATAGCCCTCAATGCAAAGGCTCTAGACGCAAATATTGGTGTGAGAGCTAATTCAATCAAGGAAACACTGCAGTGTTGGTGAAGGGCATATTGAAGAAGGATCAGCCGAGTGGTTCTTGTGGGAGAACAACTCCATTTGGCTCACTAACTTCACACACCATCAGGCTTCCAAGCAGCTCTCAAGGAAACTCAGTTTTCGCACTCTATGCTTAGTGCCCTTTGAGTGCCTAGGACTGAAATGAAACTTGGTGAGGATCCCACACAAACCAGTGCTCCACATGCGGGTTTCACATGCCAAAAACTCCACATTCTCAGGCAACTTCAGCGCCACAGCGTTTCAGATAGCCCTCAATGCAAAGGCTCTAGACGCAAATATTTGTGTGAGAGCTAATTCAAACAAGGAAACACTGCATGTTGGTGAAGGGCATATTGAAGAAGGATCAGCCGAGTGGTTCTTGTGGGAGAACAACTCCATTTGGCTCACTAACTTCACACACCATCAGGCTTCCAAGCAGCTCTCAAGGAAACTCAGTTTTCACACTCTATGCTTAGTGCCTTTGAGTGCATTATCTAGGAATGAACCTGGTAGAGCATCCCACACAAACGAATGCTCCACATGCGGGTTTCACATGCCACCAACTCCACATTCACAGGCAACTTCAGCGCCACAGCCGTTTTCAGATAGCCCTCAATGCAAAGGCTCTAGACGCAAATATTGGTGTGAGAGCTAATTCAATCAAGGAAACACTGCATGTTGGTGAAGGGCATATTGAAGAAGGATCAGCCGAGTGGTTCTTGTGGGAGAACAACTCCGTTTGGCTCACTAACTTCACACACCATCAGGCTTCCAAGCAGCTCTCAAGGAAACTCAGTTTTCACACTCTATGCTTAGTGCCCTTTGAATGCATTATCTAGGAATGAAGCTTGGTGAGCATCCCACACAAACGAATGCTCCACATGCGGGTTTCACATGCCACCAACTCCACCTTCACAGGCAACTTCAGCGCCGCAGCCATTTTCAGATAGCCCTCAATGCAAAGGCTCTAGACGCAAATATTGGTGTGAGAGCTAATTCAATCAAGGAAACACTGCATGTTGGTGACGGGCATATTGAAGAAGGATCAGCCGAGTGGTTCTTGTGGGAGAACAACTCCCATTTGGCTCACTAACTTCACACACCATCAGGCTTCCAAACAGCTCTCAAGGAAACTCAGTTTTCACACTCTATGCTTACTGCCCTTTGAGAGCCTAGGACTGAAATGAAGCTTGGTGAGAATCCCACACAAACGAGTGCTCCACATGCGGGTTTCACATGCCACCAACTCCACAATCACAGGCAACTTCAGCGCCACAGCCATTTTCAGATAGCCCTCAATGCAAAGGCTCTAGACGCAAATATTTATGTGAGAGCTAATTCAATCAAGGAAACACTGCATGTTGATGAAGGGCATATTGAAGAAGGATCAGCCGAGTGGTTCTTGTGGGAGAACAACTCCATTTGGCTCACTAACTTCACACACCATCAGGCTTCCAAGCAGCTCTCAAGGAAACTCAGTTTTCACACTCTATGCTTAGTGCCCTTTGAGTGCATTATCTAGGAATGAAGCTGGTAGAGCATCCCACACAAACAAATGCTCCACACGCGGGTTTCACATGCCACCAACTCCACATTCACAGGCAACTTCAGCGCCACAGCCGTTTTCAGATAGCCCTCAATGCAAAGGCTCTAGATGCAAATATTGGTGTGAGAGCTAATTCAATCAAGGAAACACTGCATGTTGGTGAAGGGCATATTTAAGAAGGATCAGCCGAGTGGTTCTTGTAGGAGAACAACTTCATTTGGCTCACTAACTTCACACACCATGAGCCTTGCAAGCAGCTCTCAAGGAAACTCAGTTTTCACACTCTATGCTTAGTACCCTTTGAGGGCATTATCTAGGAATGAACCTGGTAGAGCATCCCACACAAACGAATGCTCCACATGCGGGTTTCACATGCCACCAACTCCACATTCTCAGGCAACTTCAGCGCCTCAGCCGTTTTCAGATAGCCCTCAATGCAGAGGCTCTAGACGCAAATATTGGTGTGAGAGCTAATTCAATCAAGGAAACACTGCATGTGGGTGAAGGGCATATTGAAGAAGGATCAGTCGACTGGTTCTTGTGGGAGAACAACTCCATTTGGATCACTAACTTCACACACAATCAGGCTTCCAAGCAGCTCTCAAGGAAACTCAGTTTTCACACTCTATGCTTAGTGCCCTTTGAGTGCATTATCTAGGATGAACCTGGTGGAGCATCCCACACAAACGAATGTGGAACATGCGGGTTTCACATGCCAAAAACTCCACATTCAGCAGGCAACTTCAGCGCCACAGCCGTTTTCAGATAGCCCTCAATGCAAAGGCTCTAGACGCAAATATTGGTGTGAGAGCTAATTCAATCAAGGAAACACTGCATGTTGTTGAAGGGCATATTGAAGAAGGATCAGCCGAGTGGTTCTTGTAGGAGAACAACTCCATTTGGCTCACTAACTTCACACACCATCAGGCTTCCAAGCAGCTCTCAAGGAAACTCAGTTTTCACACTCTATGCTTAGTGCCCTTTGAGTGCCTAGGACTGAAATAAAGCTTGGTGAGCATCCCACACAAACGAATGCTCCACATGCCGGTTTCACATGCCACCAACTCCACATTCACAGGCAACTTCAGCGCCACAGCCGTTTTCAGATAGCCCTCAATGCAAAGGTTCTAGATGCAAAATATTGGTGTGAGAGCTAATTCAATCAAGGAAACACTGCATGTTGGTGAAGGACATATTGAAGAAGGATCAGCCGAGTGGTTCTTGTGGGAGAACAACTCCATTTGGCTCACTAACTTCACACACCATCAGGCTTCCAAGCAGCTCTCAAGGAATCTCAGTTTTCACACTCTATGCTTAGTGCCCTTTGAGTGCCTAGGACTGAAATGAAGCTTGTAGAGCATCCCACACAAACGAATGCTCCACATGCGGGTTTCACATGACAAAAACTCCACATTCACAGGCAACTTCAGCGCCACAGCCGTTTTCAGATAGCCCTCAATGCAAAGGCTCTAGACGCAAATATTGGTGTGAGAGCTAATTCAATCAAGGAAACACTGCATGTTGGTGAAGAGCATATTGAAGAAGGATCAGCCGAGTGGTGCTTGTGGAGAACAACTCCATTTGGCTCACTAACTTCACAGCACCATCAGGCTTCCAAGCAGCTCTCAAGGAAACTCAGTTTTCACACTCTATGCTTAGTGCCCTTTGAGTGCATTATCTAGGAATGAACCTGTAGAGCATCCCACACAAAACGAATGCTCCACATGCGGCTTTCACATGCCACCAAGTCCACATTCACAGGCAACTTCAGCGCCACAGCCGTTTTCAGATAGCCCTCAATAGAAAGGCTCTAGACGCAAATATTGGTGTGAGAGCTTAATTCAATCAAGGAAACACTGCATGTTGGTGAAGGGCATATTGAAGAAGATCAGCCGAGTGGTTCTTGTGGGAGAACAACTCCATTTGGCTCACTAACTTCACACACCATCAGGCTTCCATGCAGCTCTCAAGGAAACTCAGTTTTCACACTCTATGCTTAGTGCCCTTTGAATGCATTATCTAGGAATGAATCTTGGTGAGCATCCCCACACAAACGAATGCTCCACATGCGGGTTTCACATGCCACCAACTCCACCTTCACAGGCAACTTCAGCGCCGCAGCCATTTTCAGATAGCCCTCAATGCAAAGGCTCTAGACGCAAATATTGGTGTGAGAGCTAATTCAATCAGGAAACACTGCATGTGGGTGAAGGGCATATTGAAGAAGGATCAGCCGACTGGTTCTTGTGGGAGAACAACTCCATTTGGATCACTAACTTCACACACAATCAGGCTTCCAAGCAGCTCTCAAGGAAACTCAGTTTTCACACTCTATGCTTAGTGCCCTTTGCGTGCATTATCTAGGAATGAACCTGGTGGAGCATCCACACAAACGAATGTGGAACATGGCGGGTTTCACATGCCAAAAACTCCACATTCACAGGCAACTTCAGCGCCACAGTCATTTTCAGATAGCCCTCAATGCAAAGGCTCTAGACGCAAATATTGGTGTGAGAGCTAATTCAATGAAGGAAACACTGCATGTTGTTGAAGGGCATATTGAAGAAGGATCAGCCGAGTGGTTCTTGTAGGAGAACAACTCCATTTGGCTCACTAACTTCACACACCATCAGGCTTCCAAGCAGCTCTCAAGGAAACTCAGTTTTCACACTCTATGCTTAGTGCCCTTTGAGTGCCTAGGACTGAAATAAAGCTTGGTGAGCATCCCACACAAACGAATGCTCCACATGCCGGTTTCACATGCCACCAACTCCACATTCACAGGCAACTTCAGCGCCACAGCCGTTTTCAGATAGCCCTCAATGCAAAGGTTCTAGATGCAAATATTGGTGTGAGAGCTAATTTAATCAAGGAAACACTGCATGTTGTGAAGGACATATTGAAGAAGGATCAGCCGAGTGGTTCTTGTGGGAGAACAACTCCATTTGGCTCACTAACTTCACACACCATCAGGCTTCCAGCAGCTCTCAAGGAATCTCAGTTTTCACACTCTATGCTTAGTGCCCTTTGAGTGCCTAGGACTGAAATGAAGCTTGTAGAGCATCCCACACAAACGAATGCTCCACATGCGGGTTTCACATGACAAAAACTCCACATTCACAGGCAACTTCAGCGGCACAGCCGTTTTCAGATAGCCCTCAATGCAAAGGCTCTAGACGCAAATATTGGTGTGAGAGCTAATTCAATCAAGGAAACACTGCATGTGGTGTGAAGGGCATATTGAAGAAGGATCAGCCGACTGGTTCTTGTGGGAGAACAACTCCATTTGGATCACTAACTTCACACACCATCAGCCTTCCAAGCAGCTCTCAAGGAACTCAGTTTTCACACTCTATGCTTAGTGTCCTTTGAGTGCATAGGACTGAAATGAAGCTTGGTGAGCATCCCACACAAACGAATTGCTCCACATGCGCGTTTCACATGCCACCAACTCCACATTCACAGGCAACTTCAGCGGCACAGCCGTTTTCAGATGGTCCTCAATGCAAAGGTTCTAGACGCAAATATTGGTGTGAAAGCTAATTCAATCAAGGAAACACTGCATGTTGGTGAAGGGCATATTGAAGAAGGATCAGCCGAGTGGTTCTTGTGGGAGAACAACTCCATTTGGCGCTCACTAACTTCACACACCATCAGGCTTCCAAGCAGCTCTCAAGGAAACTCAGTTTTCACACTCTATGCTTAGTGCCCTTTGCGTGCATTATCTAGGAATGAACCTGAGTAGAGCATCCCACACAAACGAATGCTCCAAATGCGGGTTTCACATGCCACCAACTCCACATTCACAGGCAACTTCAGCGCCACAGCCGTTTTCAGATAGCCCTCAATGCAAAGGCTCTAGACGCAAATATTGTGTGAGAGCTAATTCAATCAAGGAAACACTGCATGTTGGTGAAGGCATATTGAAGAAGGATCAGCCGAGTGGTTCTTGTGGAGAACAACTCATTTGGCTCACTAACTTCACACACCATCAGGCTTCCAAGCAGCTCTCAAGGAAACTCAGTTTTCACACTCTATGCTTAGTGCCCCTTGGGTGCCTAGGAGTGAAATGAAGCTTGGTGAGGATCCCACCACAAACGAGTGCTTTACATGCGGGTTTCACATGCCAAAAACTCCACATTCTCAGGCAACTTCAGCACCACAGCCGTTTTCAGATAGCCCTCAATGCAAAGGCTCTAGACGCAAATATTGGTGTGAGAGCTAATTCAATCAAGGAAACACTGCATGTTGGTGAAGGGCATATTGAAGAAGGATCAGCCGAGTGGTTCTTGTGGGAGAACAACTCCATTTGGCTCACTAACTTCACACTCCATCAGGCTTCCAAGCAGCTCTCAAGGAAACTCAGTTTTCACACTCTATGCTTAGTGCCCTTTGAGTGTTTAGCACTGAAATGAAGCTTGGTGAGCATCCCACACAAACGAATGCTCCACATGCGGGTTTCACATGCCACCAACTCCACATTCACAGGCAACTTCAGCGCCACAGCCGTTTTCAGATAGCCCTCAATGCAAAGGTTCTAGACGCAAATATTGGTGTGAGAGCTAATTCAATCAAGGAAACACTGCATGTTGGTGAAGGGCATATTGAAGAAGGATCAGCCGAGTGGTTCTTGTGGGAGAACAACTCCATTTGGCTCACTAACTTCACACACCATCAGGCTTCCAAGCAGCTCTCAAGGAAACTCAGTTTTCCACACTCTATGCTTAGTGCCCTTTGCGTGCATTATCTAGGAATGAACCTGGTAGAGCATCCCACTCAAACGAATGCTCCACATGCGGGTTTCACATGCCACCAACTCCACCTTCACAGGCAACTTCAGCGCCACAGCCGTTTTCAGATAGCCCTCAATGCAAAGGCTCTAGACGCAAATATTGGTGTGAGAGCTAATTCAATCAAGGAAACACTGCATGTTGGTGAAGGGCATATTGAAGAAGGATCAGCCGAGTGGTTCTTGTGGGAGAACAACTCCATTTGGCTCACTAACTTCACACACCATCAGGCTTCCAAGCAGCTCTCAAGGAAACTCAGTTTTCACACTCTATGCTTAGTGCCCTGTGAGTGCCTAGGACTGAAATGAAACTGGTGAGGATCCCACACAAACGAGTGCTCCACATGCGGGTTTCACATGCCACCAACTCCACATTCTCAGGCAACTTCAGCGCCACAGCCGTTTTCAGATAGCCCGCAATGCAAACGCTCTAGACGCAAATATTGGTGTGAGAGCTAATTCAATCAAGGAAACACTGCATGTTGGTGAAGGGCATATTGAAGAAGGATCAGCCGAGTGGTTCTTGTGGCAGAACAACTCCATTTGGCTCACTAACTTCACACACCATCAGGCTTCCAAGCAGCTCTCAAGGAAACTCATTTTTCATACTCTATGCTTAATGCCCTTTGAGTGCATTATCTAGGAATGAACCTGGTAGAGCATCCCACATTTACAAATGCTCCACATGCGGCTTCCACATGCCACCAACTCCACATTCACAGGCAACTTCAGCGCCACAGCCGTTTTCAGATAGCCCTCAATGCAAAGGCTCTAGACGCAAATAATGGTGTGAGACCTTATTCAATGAAGGAAACACTGCATGTTGGTGAAGGGCATATTGAAGCAGGATCTGCCGAGTGGTTCTTGTAGGAGAACAACTCCATTTGGGTCACTAACTTCACACACCATCAGGCTTCCAAGCAGCTCTCAAGGAAACTCAGTTTTCACACTCTATGCTTAGTGCCCTTTGAGTGCCTAGGACTGAAATAAAGCTTGGTGAGCATCCCACACAAACGAATGCTCCACATGCGGGTTTCACATGCCACCAACTCCACATTCACAGGCAACTTCAGCGCCACAGCCGTTTTCAGATAGCCCTCAATGCAAAGGTTCTAGATGCAAATATTGGTGTGAGAGCTAATTCAATCAAGGAAACACTGCATGTTGGTGAAGAACATATTGAAGAAGGATCAGCCAAGTGGTTCTTGTGGGAGAACAACTCCATTTGGCTCACTAACTTCACACACCATCAGGCTTCCAAGCAGCTCTCAAGGAAACTCAGTTTTCACACTCTATGCTTAGTGCCCTGTGAGTGCATTATCTAGGAATGAACCTGGTAGAGCATCCCACACTTACAAATGCTCCACACGCGGGTTTCACATGCCACCAACTCCACATTCACAGGCAACTTCAGCGCCACAGCCGTTTTCAGATAGCCCTCAATGCAAAGGCTCTAGACGCAAATATTGGTGTGAGAGCTAATTCAATCAAGGAAACACTGCATGTTGGTGAAGGGCATATTGAAGAAGGATCAGCCGAGTGGTTCTTGTGGGAGAACAACTCCATTTAGGTCACTAACTTCACACACCATCAGCCTTCCAAGCAGCTCTCAAGGAAACTCAGTTTTCACACTCTATGCTTAGTGCCCCTTGAGTGCCTAGGACTGAAATGAAGCTTGGTGAGAATCCCACACAAACGAGTGCTTTACATGCGGGTTTCACATGTCAAAAACTCCACCTTCACCGGCAACTTCAGCGCCACAGCCGTATTCAGATAGCCCTCAATGCAAAGGCTCTAGACGCAAATATTGGTGTGAGAGCTAATTCAATCAAGGAAACACTGCATGTTGGTGAAGGGCATATTGAAGAAGGATCAGCCGAGTGGTTCTTGTGGGAGAACAACTCCATTTGGCTCACTAACTTCACACACCATCAGGCTTCCAAGCAGCTCTCAAGGAAACTCAGTTTTCACACTCTATGCTTAGTGCCCTTTGAGTGCCTAGGACTGAAATGAAGCTTTCTGAGGATCCCACACAAACGAGTGCTCCACATGCGGGTTTCACATGCCAAAAACTCCACATTCTCAGGCAACTTCAGCGCCACAGCCGTTTTCAGATAGGCCTCAATGCAAAGGCTCTTGACGCAAATATTGGTGTGAGAGCTAATTCAATCAAGGAAACACTGCATGTTGGTGAAGGGCATATTGAAGAAGGATCAGCCGAGTGGTTCTTGTGGGAGAACAACTCCATTTGGCTCACTAACTTCACACACCATCAGGCTTCCAAGCAGCTCTCAAGGAAACTCAGTTTTCACACTCTATGCTTAGTGTCCTTTGCGTGCATTATCTAGGAATGAACCTGGTAGAGCATCCCACACAAACGAATGCTCCACACGCGGGTTTCACATGCCACCATCTCCACATTCACAGGCAACTTCAGCACCACAACCGTTTTCAGATAGCCCTCAATGCAAAGGCTCTAGACGCAAATATTGGTGTGAGAGCTAATTCAATCAAGGAAACACTGCATGTTGGTGAAGGGCATATTGAAGAAGGATCAGCCGAGTGGTTCTTGTGGGAGAACAACTCCATTTGGCTCACTAACTTCACACACCATCAGGCTTCCAAGCAGCTCTCAAGGAAACTCAGTTTTCACACTCTATGCTTAGTGCCCTTTGAGTGCCTAGGACTGAAATGAAGCTCGGTGAGGATCCCACACAAACGAGTGCTCCACATGCGGGCTTCACATGCCAAAAACTCCACATTCTCAGGCAACTTCAGCGCCACAGCCGTTTTCAGATAGCCCTCAATGCAAAGGCTCTAGACGCAAATATTGGTGTGAGAGCTAATTCAATCAAGGAAACACTGCATGTTGGTGAAGGGCATATTGAAGAAGGATCAGCCGAGTGGTTCTTGTGGGAGAACAACTCCATTTGGCTCACTAACTTCACACACCATCAGGCTTCCAAGCAGCTCTCAAGGAAACTCAGTTTTCATACTCTATGCTTAGTGCCCTTTGCGTGCATTATCTAGGAATGAACCTGGTAGAGCATCCCACACAAACGAATGCTCCATATGCGGGTTTCACATGCCACCAACTCCACATTCTCAGGCAACTTCAGCGCCACAGCCGTTTTCAGATAGCCCTCAATGCAAAGGCTCTAGATGCAAATATTGGTGTGAGAGCTAATTCAATCAAGGAAACACTGCATGTTGGTGAAGGGCATATTGAAGAAGGATCAGCCGAGTGGTTCTTGTGGGAGAACAACTCCATTTGGCTCACTAACTTCACACACCAGCAGCCTTCCAAGCAGCTCTCAAGGAAACTCAGTTTTCACACTCTATGCTTAGTGCCCTTTGAGTGCCTAGGACTGAAATGAAGCTTGGTGAGCATCCCACACAAACCAATGCTCCACATGCGGGTTTCACATGCCACCAACTCCACATTCACAGGCAACTTCAGCGCCACAGCCGTTTTCAGATAGCCCTCAATGCAAAGGTTCTAGATGCAAATATTGGCGTGAGAGCTAATTCAATCAAGGAAACACTGCATGTTGGTGAAGGGCATATTGAAGAAGGATCAGCCGAGTGGTTCTTGTGGGAGAACAACTCCATTTGGCTCACTAACTTCACACACCATCAGGCTTCCAAGCAGCTCTCAAGGAAACTCAGTTTTCACACTCTATGCTTAGTGCCCTTTGAGTGCCTAGGACTGAAATGAAGCTTGGTGAGGATCCCACACAAATGAGTGCTCCACATGCGGGTTTCACATGCCACCAACTCCACATTCTCAGGCAACTTCAGCGCCACAGCCGTTTTCAGATAGCCCTCAATGCAAAGGCTCTTGACGCAAATATTGATGTGAGAGCTAATTCAATCAAGGAAACACTGCATGTTGGTGAAGGGCATATTGAAGAAGGATCAGCCGAGTGGTTCTTGTGGGAGAACAACTCCATTTGGCTCACTAACTTCACACACCATCAGGCTTCCAAGCAGCTCTCAAGGAAACTCAGTTTTCACACTCTATGCTTAGTGCCCTTTGCGTGCATTATCTAGGAATGAACCTGGTAGAGCATCCCACACAAACGAATGCTCCACATGCGGGTTTCACATGCCACCAACTCCACATTCACAGGCAACTTCAGCGCCACAGCCGTTTTCAGATAGCCCTCAATGCAAAGGCTCTAGACGCAAATATTGGTGTGAGAGCTAATTCAATCAAGGAAACACTGCATGTTGGTGAAGGGCATATTGAAGAAGGATCAGCCGAGTGGTTCTTGTGGGAGAACAACTCCATTTGGCTCACTAACTTCACACACCATCAGCCTTCCAAGCAGCTCTCAAGGAAACTCAGTTTTCACACTCTATGCTTAGTGCCCTTTGAGTGCCTAGGACTGAAATGAAGCTTGTAGAGGATCCCACACAAACGAGTGCTTTACATGCGGGTTTCACATGCCAAAAACTCCACATTCACAGGCAACTTCAGCGCTACAGCCGTTTTCAGATAGCCCTCAATGCAAAGGCTCTAGACGCAAATATTGGTGTGAGAGCTAATTCAATCAAGGAAACACTGCATGTTGGTGAAGGGCATATTTAAGAAGGATCAGCCGAGTGGTTCTTGTGGGAGAACAACTCCATTTGGCTCACTAACTTCACACACCATCAGGCTTCCAAGCAGCTCTCAAGGAAACTCAGTTTTCACACTCTATGCTTAGTGCCCTTTGAGTGCCTAGGACTGAAATGAAGCTCGGTGAGGATCCCACACAAATGAGTGCTCCACATGCGGGTTTCACATGCCAAAAACTCCACATTCTCAGGCAACTTCAGCGCCACAGCCGTTTTCAGATAGCCCTCAATGCAGAGGCTCTTGACGCAAATATTGATGTGAGAGCTAATTCAATCAAGGAAACACTGCATGTTGGTGAAGAGCATATTGAAGAAGGATCAGCCGAGTGGTTCTTGTGGGAGAACAACTCCATTTGGCTCACTAACTTCACACACCATCAGGCTTCCAAGCAGCTCTCAAGGAAACTCAGTTTTCACACTATATGCTTAGTGTCCTTTGCGTGCATTATCTAGGAATGAACCTGGTAGAGCATCCCGCACAAACGAATGCTCCACACGCGGGTTTCACATGCCACCATCTCCACATTCACAGGCAACTTCAGCGCCACAGCCGTTTTCAGATAGCCCTCAATGCAAAGGCTCTAGACGCAAATATTGGTGTGAGAGCTAATTCAATGAAGGAAACACTGCATGTTGGTGAAGGGCATATTGAAGAAGGATCAGCCGAGTGGTTCTTGTGGGAGAACAACTCCATTTGGCTCACTAACTTCACACACCATCAGGCTTCCAAGCAGCTCTCAAGGAAACTCAGTTTTCACACTCTATGCTTAGTGCCCTTTGAGTGCCTAGGACTGAAATGAAGCTTGGTGAGGATCCCACACAAACGAGTGCTCCACATGCGGGCTTCACATGCCAAAAACTCCACATTCTCAGGCAACTTCAGCGCCACAGCCATTTTCAGATAGCCCTCAATGCAAAGGCTCTAGACGCAAATATTGGTGTGAGAGCTAATTCAATCAAGGAAACACTGCATGTTGGTGAAGGGCATATTTAAGAAGGATCAGCCGAGTGGTTCTTGTGGGAGAACAACTCCATTTGGATCACTAACTTCACACACCATCAGGCTTCCAAGCAGCTCTCAAGGAAACTCAGTTTTCATACTCTATGCTTAGTGCCCTTTGCGTGCATTATCTAGGAATGAACCTGGTAGAGCATCCCTCACAAACGAATGCTCCATATGCGGGTTTCACATGCCACCAACTCCACATTCACCGGCAACTTCAGCACCACAGCCGTTTACAGATAGCCCTCAATGCAAAGGCTCTAGATGCAAATATTGGTGTGAGAGCTAATTCAATCAAGGAAACACTGCATGTTGGTGAAGGGCATATTGAAGAAGGATCAGCCGAGTGGTTCTTGTGGGAGAACAACTCCATTTGGCTCACTAACTTCACACACTATCAGGCTTCCAAGCAGCTCTCAAGGAAACTCAGTTTTCACACTCTATGCTTAGTGCCCTTTGAGTGTTTAGGACTGAAATGAAGCTTGGTGAGCATCCCACACTTATAAATGCTCCACATGCGGGTTTCACATGCCACCAACTCCACATTCTCAGGCAACTTCAGCGCCACAGCCGTTTTCAGATAGCCCTCAATGCACAGGCTCTAGACGCAAATATTGGTGTGAGAGCTAATTCAATCAAGGAAACACTGCATGTTGGTGAAGGGCATATTGAAGAAGGATCAGCCGAGTGGTTCTTGTGGGAGAACAACTCCATTTGGCTCACTAACTTCACACACCATCAGGCTTCCAAGCAGCTCTCAAGGAAACTCAGTTTTCACACTCTATGCTTAGTGCCCTTTGAGTGCATTATCTAGGAATGAACCTGGTAGAGCATCCCACACAAACGAATGCTCCACATGCCGGTTTCACATGCCAGCAACTCCACATTCACAGGCAACTTCAGCGCCACAGCCGTTTTCAGATAGCCCTCAATGCAAAGGCTCTAGACGCAAATATTGGTGTGAGAGCTATTCAATCAAGGAAACACTGCTTGTTGGTGAAGGGCATATTGAAGAAGGATCAGCCGAGTGGTTCTTGTGGGAGAACAACTCCATTTGGCTCACTAACTTCACACACCATCAGGCTTCCAAGCAGCTCTCAAGGAAACTCAGTTTTCACACTCTATGCTTAGTGCCCTTTGCGTGCATTATTTAGCAATGAACCTGGTAGAACATCCCACACAAACGAATGCTCCACATGCGGGTTTCACATGCCACCAACTCCACATTCACAGGCAACTTCAGCGCCACAGCCGTTTTCAGATAGCCCTCAATGCAAAGGCTCTAGACGCAAATATTGGTGTGAGAGCTAATTCAATCAAGGAAACACTGGTGAAGGGCATATTGAAGAAGGATCAGCCGAGTGGTTCTTGTGGGAGAACAACTCCATTTGGCTCACTAACTTCACACACCATCAGGCTTCCAAGCAGCTCTCAAGGAAACTCAGTTTTCACACTCTATGCTTAGTGCCCTTTGAGTGCATTATCTAGGAATGAACCTGGTAGAGCATCCCACACAAACGAAGGCTCCACATGCGGGTTTCACATGCCACCAACTCCACATTCACAGGCAACTTCAGCGCCACAGCCGTTTTCAGATAGCCCTCAATGCAAACGCTCTAGACGCAAATATTGGTGTGAGAGCTAATTCAATCAAGGAAACACTGCATGTTGGTGAAGGGCATATTGAAGAAGGATCAGCCGAGTGGTTCTTGCGGGAGAACAACTCCATTTGGATCACTAACTTCACACACCATCAGGCTTCCAAGCAGCTCTCAAGGAAACTCAGTTTTCACACTCTATGCTTAGTGCCCTTTGAGTGTTTAGGACTGAAATGAAGCTTGTTGAGCATCCCACACAAACGAATGCTCCACATGCCGGTTTCACATGTCACCAACTCCACATTCACAGGCAACTTCAGCGCCACAGCCGTTTTCAGATAGCCCTCAATGCAAAGGCTCTAGACGCAAATATTGGTGTGAGAGCTAATTCAATCAAGGAAACACTGCATGTTGGTGAAGGGCATATTGAAGAAGGATCAGCCGAGTGGTTCTTGTGGGAGACAACTCCATTTGGCTCACTAACTTCACACACCATCAGGCTTCCAAGCAGCTCTCAAGGAAACTCAGTTTTCACACTCTACGCTTAGTGCCCTTTGCGTGCATTATCTAGGAATGAACCTGGTAGAGCATCCCACATTTACAAATGCTCCACATGCGGCTTTCACATGCCACCAACTCCACATTCACAGGCAACTTCAGCGCCACAGCCGTTTTCAGATAGCCCTCAATGCAAAGGCTCTAGATGCAAATATTGGTATGAGAGCTAATTCAATCAAGGAAACACTGCATGTTGGTGAAGGGCATATTGAAGAAGGATCAGCCGAGTGGTTCTTGCGGGAGAACAACTCCATTTGGATCACTAACTTCACACACCATCAGGCTTCCAAGCAGCTCTCAAGGAATCTCAGTTTTCATACTCTATGCTTAGTGCCCTTTGAGTGCCTAGGACTGAAATGAAGCTTGGTGAGCATCCCACACAAACGAATGCTCCACATGCAGGTTTCACATGCCACCAACTCCACATTCACAGGCAACTTCAGCGCCACAGCCGTTTTCAGATAGCCCTCAATGCAAAGGCTCTAGACGCAAATATTGGTGTGAGAGCTAATTCAATCAAGGAAACACTGCATGTTGGTGAAGGGCATATTGAAGAAGGATCAGCCGAGTGGTTCTTGTGGGAGAACAACTCCATTTGGCTCACTAACTTCACACACCATCAGCCTTCCAAGCAGCTCTCAAGGAAACTCAGTTTTCACACTCTATGCTTAGTGCCCTGTGAGTGCATTATTTAGCAATGAACCTGGTAGAGCATCCCACACAAATGAATGCTCCACATGCGGGTTTCACATGCCACCAACTCCACATTCACAGGCAACTTCAGCGCCACAGCCGTTTTCAGATAGCCCTCAATGCAAAGGCTCTAGACGCAAATATTGGTGTGAGAGCTAATTCAATCAAGGAAACACTGCATGTTGGTGAAGGGCATATTGAAGAAGGATCAGCCGAGTGGTTCTTGTGGGAGAACAACTCCATTTGGCTCACTAACTTCACACACCATCAGGCTTCCAAGCAGCTCTCAAGGAAACTCAGTCTTCACACTCTATGCTTAGTCCCCTTTGAGTGCCTAGGACTGAAATGAAGCTTGGTGAGCATCCCACACAAACGAATGCTCCACATGCGGGTTTCACATGCCACCAACTCCAAATTCTCAGGCAACTTCAGCGCCACAGCCGTTTTCAGATAGCCCTCAATACAAAGGCTCTAGACGCAAATATTGGTGTGAGACCTAATTCAATCAAGGAAACACTGCATGTTGGTGAAGGGCATATTGAAGAAGGATCAGCCGAGTGGTTCTTGTGGGAGAACAACTCCATTTGGCTCACTAACTTCACACACCATCAGGCTTCCAAGCAGCTCTCAAGGAACTCAGTTTTCACACTCTATGCTTAGTGCCCTTTGAGTGCCTAGAACTGAAATGAAGCTTGGTGACCATCCCACACAAACGAATGCTCCACATGCGCGTTTCACATGCCACCAACTCCACATTCACAGGCAACTTCAGCGCCACAGCCGTTTTCAGATAGCCCTCAATGCAAAGGCTCTAGATGCAAATATTGTTGTGAGAGCTAATTCAATCAAGGAAACACTGCATGTTGGTGAAGGGCATATTGAAGAAGGATCAGCCGAGTGGTGCTTGTGGGAGAACAACTCCATTTGGATCACTAACTTCACACACCATCAGGCTTCCAAGCAGCTCTCAAGGAAACTCAGTTTTCACACTCTATGCTTAGTGCCCTTTGAGTGCCTAGGACTGAAATGAAGCTTGGTGATCATCCCTCACAAACGAATGCTCCACATGCGGGTTTCACATGCCACCAACTCCACATTCACAGGCAACTTCAGCGCCACAGCCGTTTTCAGATAGGCCTCAATACAAAGGCTCTAGACGCAAATATTGGTGTGAGAGCTAATTCAATCAAGGAAACACTGCATGTTGGCGAAGGGCATATTGAAGAAGGATCAGCCGAGTGGTTCCTGTGGGAGAACAACTCCATTTGGCTCACTAACTTCACACACCATCAGCCTTCCAAGCAGCTCTCAAGGAAACTCGGTTTTCACACTCTATGCTTAGTGCCCTTTGAGTGCATTATCTAGGAATGAACCTGGTAGAGCAACCCACACAAACGAATGCTCCACATGCGGGTTTCACATGCCACCAACTCCACATTCTCAGTCAACTTCAGCGCCACAGCCGTTTTCAGATAGCCCTCAATGCAAAGGCTCTAGAAGCAAATATTGGTGTGAGAGCTAATTCAATCAACGAAACACTGCATGTTGGTGAAGGGCATACTGAAGAAGGATCAGCCGAGTGGTTCTTGTGGGAGAACAACTCCATTTGGCTCACTAACTTCACACACCATCAGGCTTCCAAGCAGCTCTCAAGGAAACTCAGTTTTCACACTCTATGCTTAGTGCCCTTTGAGTGCCTAGGACTGAAATGAAGCTTGGTGAGCATCCCACACAAACGAGTGCTCCACATTCGGGTTTCACATGCCACCAACTCCACATTCTCAGGCAACTTCAGCGCCACAGCCGTTTTCAGATAGCCCTCAATGCAAAGGCTCTAGACGCAAATATTGGTGTGAGAGCTAATTCAATCAAGGAAACACTGCATGTTGGTGAAGGGCATATTGAAGAAGGATCAGCCGAGTGGTTCTTGTGGGAGAACAACTCCATTTGGCTCACTAACTTCACACACCATCAGGCTTCCAAGCAGCTCTCAAGGAAACTCAGTTTTCACACTCTATGCTTAGTGTCCTTTGAGTGCATTATCTAGGAATGAACCTGGTAGAGCATCCCACAGAAACGAAGGCTCCACATGCGGGTTTCACATGCCACCAACTCCACATTCACAGGCCACTTCAGCGCCACAGCCGTTTTCAGATAGCCCTCAATACAAAGGCTCTAGACGCAAATATTGGTGTGAGAGCTAATTCAATCAAGGAAACACTGCATGTTGGTGAAGGGCATATTGAAGAAGGATCAGCCGAGTGGTGCTTGTGGGAGAACAACTCCATTTGGATCACTAACTTCACACACCATCAGGCTTCCAAGCAGCTCTCAAGGAAACTCAGTTTTCACACTCTATGCTTAGTGCCCTTTGAGTGTTTAGGACTGAAATGAAGCTTGGTGAGCATCCCACACAAACGAATGCTCCACATGCGCGTTTCACATGCCACCAACTCCACATTCACAGGCAACTTCAGCGCCACAGCCGTTTTCAGATAGCCCTCAATGCAAAGGCTCTAGACGCAAATATTGGTGTGAGAGCTAATTCAATCAAGGAAACACTGCATGTTGGTGAAGGGCATATTGAAGAAGGATAGGCCGAGTGGTTCTTGTGGGAGAACAACTCCATTTGGCTCACTAATTTCACACACCATGAGGCTTCCAAGCAGCTCTCAAGGAAACTCAGTTTTCACACTCTATGCTTAGTGCCCTTTGAGTGCCTAGGACTGAAATGAAGCTTGGTGATCATCCCTCACAAACGAATGCTCCACATACGGGTTTCACATGCCACCAACTCCACATTCACAGGCAACTTCAGCGCCACAGCCGTTTTCAGATAGCCCTCAATACAAAGGCTCTAGACGCAAATATTGGTGTGAGAGCTAATTCAATCAAGGAAACACTGCATGTTGGTGAAGGGCATATTGAAGAAGGATCAGCCGAGTGGTTCTTGTGGGAGAACAACTCCATTTGGCTCACTAACTTCACACACCATCAGCCTTCCAAGCAGCTCTCAAGGAAACTCGGTTTTCACACTCTATGCTTCGGGCCCTTTGAGTGCATTATCTAGGAATGAACCTGGTAGAGCATCCCACACAAACGAATGCTCCACATGCGGGTTTCACATGCCACCAACTCCACCTTCACCGGCAAATTCATCGCCACAGCCCTTTTCAGATAGCCCTCAATGCAAAGGCTCTAGACGCAAATATTGGTGTGAGAGCTAATTCAATCAAGGAAACACTGCATGTGGGTGAAGGGCATACTGAAGAAGGATCAGCCGAGTGGTTCTTGTGGGAGAACAACTCCATTTGGCTCACTAACTTCACACACCATCAGGCTTCCAAGCAGCTCTCAAGGAATCTCAGTTTTCACACTCTATGCTTAGTGCCCTTTGAGTGCCTAGGACTGAAATGAAGCTTGGTGAGCAGCCCACACAAACGAGTGCTCCACATTCGGGTTTCACATGCCACCAACTCCACATTCTCAGGCAACTTCAGCGCCACAGCCGTTTTCAGATAGCCCTCAATGCAAAGGCTCTAGACGCAAATATTGGTGTGAGAGCTAATTCAATCAAGGAAACACTGCATGTTGGTGAAGGGCATATTGAAGAAGGATCAGCCGAGTGGTTCTTGTGGGAGAACAACTCCATTTGGCTCACTAACTTCACACACCATCAGGCTTCCAAGCAGCTCTCAAGGAAACTCAGTTTTCACACTCTATGCTTAGTGCCCTTTGAGTGCATTCTCTAGGAATGAACCTGGTAGAGCATCCCACAGAAACGAAGGCTCCACATGCGGGTTTCACATGCCACCAACTCCACATTCACAGGCCACTTCAGCGCCACAGCCGTTTTCAGATAGCCCTCAATGCAAAGGCTCTAGACGCAAATATTGGTGTGAGAGCTAATTCAATCAAGGAAACACTGCATGTGGGTGAAGGGCATATTGAAGAAGGATCAGCCGAGTGGTTCTTGTGGGAGAACAACTCCATTTGGCTCACTAACTTCACACACCATCAGGCTTCCAAGCAGCTCTCAAGGAATCTCAGTTTTCACACTCTATGCTTAGTGCCCTTTGAGTGCCTAGGACTGAAATGAAGCTTGGTGAGCATCCCACAAGCGAATGCTCCACATGCGGGTTTCACTTGCCACCAACTCCACATTCACAGGCAACTTCAGCGCCACAACCATTTTCAGATAGCCCACAATGCAAAGGCTCTAGACGCAAATATTGGTGTGAGAGCTAATTCAATCAAGGAAACACTGCATGTTGGTGAAGGGCATATTGAAGAAGGATCAGCCGAGTGGTTCTTGTGGGAGAACAACTCCATTTGGCTCACTAACTTCACACACCATCAGGCTTCCAAGCAGCTCTCAAGGAAACTCAGTTTTCACACTCTATGCTTAGTGCCCTTTGAGTGCATTATCTAGGAATGAACCTGGTAGAGCATCCCACATTTACAAATGCTCCACATGCGGGTTTCACATGACACCAACTCCACATTCACAGGCAACTTCAGCGCCACAGCTGTTTTCAGATAGCCCTCAATGCAAAGGCTCTAGACGCAAATATTGGTATGAGAGCTAATTCAATCAAGGAAACACTGCATGTTGGTGAAGGGCATATTGAAGAAGGATCAGCCGAGTGGTTCTTGCGGGAGAACAACTCCATTTGGCTCACTAACTTCACACACCATCAGGCTTCCAAGCAGCTCTCAAGGAAACTCAGTTTTCACACTCTATGCTTAGTGCCCTTTGAGTGCATTATCTAGGAATGAACCTGGTAGAGCATCCCACACAAACGAATGCTCCACATGCGGGTTTCACATGCCACCAACTCCACATTCACAGGCAACTTCAGCGCCACAGCCATTTTCAGATAGCCCTCAATGCAAAGGCTCTAGACGCAAATATTGGTGTGAGAGCTAATTCAATCAAGGAAACACTGCATGTTGGTGAAGGGCATATTGAAGAAGGATCAGCCGAGTGGTTCTTGTGGGAGAACAACTCCATTTGGCTCACTAACTTCACACACCATCAGGCTTCCAAGCAGCTCTCAAGGAAACTCAGTTTTCACACTCTATGCTTAGTGCCCTTTGAGTGCATTATCTAGGAATGAACCTGGTAGAGCATCCCACATTTACAAATGCTCCACATGCGGGTTTCACATGCCACCAACTCCACATTCACAGGCAACTTCAGCGCCACAGCCGTTTTCAGATAGCCCTCAATGCAAAGGCTCTAGACGCAAATATTGGTATGAGAGCTAATTCAATCAAGGAAACACTGCATGTTGGTGAAGGGCATATTGAAGAAGGATCAGCCGAGTGGTTCTTGCGGGAGAACAACTCCATTTGGATCACTAACTTCACACACCATCAGGCTTCCAAGCAGCTCTCAAGGAAACTCAGTTTTCACACTCTATGCTTAGTGCCCTTTGAGTGTTTAGGACTGAAATGAAGCTTGGTGAGCATCCCACACAAACGAGTGCTCCACATGCGGGTTTCACATGCCACCAACTCCACATTCACAGGCAACTTCAGCGCCACAGCCGTTTTCAGATAGCCCTCAATGCAAAGGCTCTAGACGCAAATATTGGTGTGAGAGCTAATTCAATCAAGGAAACACTGCATGTTGGTGAAGGGCATGTTGAAGAAGGATCAGCCGAGTGGATCTTCTGGGAGAACAACTCCATTTGGCTCACTAACTTCACACACCATCAGGCTTCCAAGCAGCTCTCAAGGAAACTCAGTTTTCACACTCTATGCTTAGTGCCCTTTGAGTGCCTAGGACTGAAATGAAGCTTGGTGACCATCCCACAGAAACGAATGCTCCACATGCGGGTTTCACATGCCACCAACTCCACATTCTCAGGCAACTTCAGCGCCACAGCCGTTTTCAGATAGCCCTCAATGCAAAGGCTCTAGACGCAAATATTGGTGTGAGAGCTAATTCAATGAAGGAAACACTGCATGTTGGTGAAGGGCATATTGAAGAAGGATCAGGCGAGTGGTTCTTGTGGGAGAACAACTCCATTTGGCTCACTAACTTCACACCATCAAGCTTCCTAGCAGCTCTCAAGGAAACTCAGTTTTCACACTCTATGCTTAGTGCCCTTTGAGTGCATTATCTAGGAATGAACCTGGTAGAGCATCCCACATTTACAAATGCTCCACATGCGGCTTCCACATGCCACCAACTCCACATTCACAGGCAACTTCAGCGCCACAGCCGTTTTCAGATAGCCCTCAATGCAAAGGCTCTAGACGCAAATATTGGTGTGAGATCTAATTCAATCAAGGAAACACTGCATGTTGGTGAAGGGCATATTGAAGAAGGATCAGCCGAGTGGTTCTTGTTGGAGAACAACTCCATTTGGCTCACTAACTTCACACACCATCAGGCTTCCAAGCAGCTCTCAAGGAAACTCAGTTTTCACACTCTATGCTTAGTGCCCTTTGAGTGCCTAGGACTGAAATGAAGCTTGGTGAGCATCCCACACAAACGAATGCTCCACATGCGGGTTTCACATGCCACCAACTCCACATTCTCGGGCAACTTCAGCGCCACAGCCGTTTTCAAATAGCCCTCAATACAAAGGCTGTAGACGCAAATATTGGTGTGAGAGCTAATTCAATCAAGGAAACACTGCATGTTGGTGAAGGGCATATTGAAGAAGGATCAGCCGAGTGGTTCTTGTGGGAGAACAACTCCATTTGGCTCACTAACTTCACACACCATCAGGCTTCCAAGCAGCTCTCAAGGAACCTCAGTTTTCACACTCTATGCTTAGTGCCCTTTGAGTGCCTAGAACTGAAATGAAGCTTGGTGAGCATCCCACACAAACGAATGCTCCACATGCGGGTTTCATATGACAAAAACTCCACATTCACAGGCAACTTCAGCGCCACAGCCGTTTTCAGATAGCCCTCAATGCAAAGGCTCTAGACGCAAATATTGGTGTGAGAGCTAATTCAATCAAGGAAACACTGCATGTTGGTGAAGGGCATATTGAAGAAGGATCAGCCGAGTGGTTCTTGTGGGAGAACAACTCCATTTGGCTCACTAACTTCACACACCATCAGGCTTCCAAGCAGCTCTCAAGGAAACTCAGTTTTCACACTCTATGCTTAGTGCCCTTTGAGTGCCTAGGACTGAAATGAAGCTTGGTGAGCATCCCACACAAACGAATGCTCCACATGCGGGTTTCACATGCCACCAACTCCACATTCTCAGGCCACTTCAGCGCCACAGCCGTTTTCAGATAGCCCTCAATGCAAAGGCTCTAGACGCAAATATTGGTGTGAGAGCTAATTCAATCAAGGAAACACTGCATGTTGGTGAAGGGCATATTGAAGAAGGATCAGCCGAGTGGTTCTTGTGGGAGAACAACTCCATTTGGCTAACTAACTTCACACAGTATCAGCCTTCCAAGCAGCTCTCAAGGAAACTCAGTTTTCACACTCTATGCTTAGTGCCCTTTGAGTGCCTAGGACTGAAATGAAGCTTGGTGAGCATCCCACACAAACGAGTGTTCCACATTCGGGTTTCACATGCCACCAACTCCTCATTCACAGGCAACTTCAGCGCTCACAGCCGTTTCAGATAGCCTTCAATGCACAGGCTCTAGACGCAAATATTGGTGTGAGAGCTAATTCAATCAAGGAAACACTGCATGTTGGTGAAGGGCATATTGAAGAAGGATCAGCCGAGTGGTTCTTGTGGGAGAACAACTCCATTTGGCTCACAAACTTCACACACCATCAGCCTTCCAAGCAGCTATCAAGGAATCTCAGTTTTCACACTCTATGCTTAGTGCCCTGTGAGTGCATTATCTAGGAATGAACCTGGTAGAGCATCCCACACAAACGAATGCTCACATGCGGGTTTCACATGCCACCAACTCCACATTCACAGGCAACTTCAGCGCCACAGCCATTTTCAGATAGCCCTCAATGCAAAGGCTCTAGACGCAAATATTGGTGTGAGAGCTAATTCAATGAAGGAAACACTGCATGTTGGTGAAGGGCATATTGAAGAAGGATCAGCCGAGTGGTTCTTGTGGAGAACAACTCATTTGGCTCACTAACTTCACACACCATCAGGCTTCCAAGCAGCTCTCAAGGAAACTCAGTTTTCACACTCTATGCTTAGTGCCCTTTGAGTGCCTAGGACTGAAATGAAGCTTGGTGAGGATCCCACACAAACGAGTGCTCCACATGCGGGTTTCACATGCCAAAAACTCCACATTCTCAGGCAACTTCAGCGCCACAGCCGTTTTCAGATAGCCCTCAATGCAAAGGCTCTAGACGCAAATATTGGTGTGAGAGCTAATTCAATCAAGGAAACACTGCATGTTGGTGAAGGGCATATTGAAGAAGGATCAGCCGAGTGGTTCTTGTGGAGAACAACTCCATTTGGCTCACTAACTTCACACACCATCAGGCTTCCAAGCAGCTCTCAAGGAAACTCAGTTTTCATACTCTATGCTTAGTGCCCTTTGCGTGCATTATCTAGGAATGAACCTGGTAGAGCATCCCACACAAACGAATGCTCCACATGCGGGTTTCACATGCCACCAACTCCACATTCTCAGGCAACTTCAGCGCCACAGCCGTTTTCAGATAGCCCTCAATGCAAAGGCTCTAGATGCAAATATTGGTGTGAGAGCTAATTCAGTCAAGGAAACACTGCATGTTGGTGAAGGGCATATTGAAGAAGGATCAGCCGAGTGGTTCTTGTGGGAGAACAACTCCATTTGGCTCACTAACTTCACACACTATCAGCCTTCCAAGCAGCTCTCAAGGAAACTCAGTTTTCACACTCTATGCTTAGTGCCCTTTGAGTGCCTAGGACTGAAATGAAGCTTGGTGAGCATCCCACACAAACCAATGCTCCACATGCGGGTTTCACATGCCACCAACTCCACATTCTCAGGCAACTTCAGCGCCACAGCCGTTTTCAGATAGCCCTCAATGCAAAGGCTCTAGACGCAAATATTGGTGTGAGAGCTAATTCAATCAAGGAAACACTGCATGTTGGTGAAGGGCATATTGAAGAAGGATCAGCCGAGTGGTTCTTATGGGAGAACAACTCCATTTGGCTCACTAACTTCACACACCATCAGGCTTCCAAGCAGCTCTCAAGGAAACTCAGTTTTCACACTCTATGCTTAGTGCCCTTTGAGTGCCTAGGACTGAAATGAAGCTTGGTGAGCATCCCACACAAACGAATGCTCCACATGCGGGTTTCACATGCCACCAACTCCACATTCTCAGGCAACTTCAGCGCCACAGCCGTTTTCAGATAGCCCTCAATACAAAGGCTCTAGACGCAAATATTGGTGTGAGAGCTAATTCAATCAAGGAAACACTGCATGTTGGTGAAGGGCATATTGAAGAAGGATCAGGCGAGTGGTTCTTGTGGGAGAACAACTCCATTTGGCTCACTAACTTCACACACCATCAGGCTTCCAAGCAGCTCTCAAGGAAACTCAGTTTTCACACTCTATGCTTAGTGCCCTTTGAGTGCATTATCTAGGAATGAACCTGGTAGAGCATCCCACAGAAACGAAGGCTCCACATGCGGCTTTCACATGCCACCAACTCCACATTCACAGGCAACTTCAGCGCCACAGCCATTTTCAGATAGCCCACAATGCAAAGGCTCTAGACGCAAATATTGGTGTGAGAGCTAATTCAATCAAGGAAACACTGCATGTTGGTGAAGGGCATATTGAAGAAGGATCAGCCGAGTGGTTCTTGTGGGAGAACAACTCCATTTGGCTCACTAACTTCACACACCATCAGGCTTCCAAGCAGCTCTCAAGGAAACTCAGTTTTCACACTCTATGCTTAGTGCCCTTTGCGTGCATTATCTAGGAATGAACCTGGTAGAGCATCCGAAACAAACGAATGCTCCACATTCGGGTTTCACATGCCACCAACTCCACATTCACAGGCAACTTCAGCGCCACAGCCGTTTTCAGATAGCCCTCAATGCAAAGGCTCTAGACGCAAATATTGGTGTGAGAGCTAATTCAATCAAGGAAACACTGCATGTTGGTGAAGGGCATATTGAAGAAGGATCAGCCGAGTGGTTCTTGTGGGAGAACAACTCCATTTGGCTCACTAACTTCACACACCATCAGGCTTCCAAGCAGCTCTCAAGGAAACTCAGTTTTCACACTCTATGCTTAGTGCCCTGTGAGTGCCTAGGACTGAAATGAATCTTGGTGAGGATCCCACACAAACGAGTGCTCCACATGCGGGTTTCACATGCCACCAACTCCACATTCTCAGGCAACTTCAGCGCCACAGCCGTTTTCAGATAGCCCTCAATGCAAAGGCTCTAGACGCAAATATTGTTGTGAGAGCTAATTCAATCAAGGAAACACTGCATGTTGGTGAAGGGCATATTAAAGAAGGATCAGCCGAGTGGTTCTTGTGGGAGAACAACTCCATTTGGCTCACTAACTTCACACACCATCAGGCTTCCAAGCAGCTCTCAAGGAAACTCAGTTTTCATACTCTATGCTTAGTGCCCTTTGCGTGCATTATCTAGGAATGAACCTGTTAGAGCATCCCACACAAACGAATGCTCCATATGCGGGTTTCACATGCCACCAACTCCACATTCTCAGGCAACTTCAGCGCCACAGCCGTTTTCAGATAGCCCTCAATGCAAAGGCTCTAGACGCAAATATTGGTGTGAGAGCTAATTCAATCAAGGAAACACTGCATGTTGGTGAAGGGCATATTGAAGAAGGATCAGCCGAGTGGTTCTTGTGGGAGAACAACTCCATTTGGCTCACTAACTTCACACACCATCAGGCTTCCAAGCAGCTCTCAAGGAAACTCAGTTTTCACACTCTATGCTTAGTGCCCTTTGAGTGCATTATCTAGGAATGAACCTGGTAGAGCATCCCACACAAACGAAGGCTCCACATGCGGGTTTCACATGCCACCAACTCCACATTCTCGGGCAACTTCAGCGCCACAGCCGTTTTCAGATAGCCCTCAATGCAAACGCTCTAGACGCAAATATTGGTGTGAGAGCTAATTCAATCAAGGAAACACTGCATGTTGGTGAAGGGCATATTGAAGAAGGATCAGGCGAGTGGTTCTTGTGGGAGAACAACTCCATTTGGATCACTAACTTCACACACCATCAGGCTTCCAAGCAGCTCTCAAGGAAACTCAGTTTTCACACTCTATGCTTAGTGCCCTTTGAGTGTTTAGGACTGAAATGAAGCTTGTTGAGCATCCCACACAAACGAATGCTCCACATGCGGGTTTCACATGTCACCAACTCCACATTCACAGGCAACTTCAGCGCCACAGCCGTTTTCAGATAGCCCTCAATGCAAAGGCTCTAGACGCAAATATTGGTGTGAGAGCTAATTCAATCAAGGAAACACTGCATGTTGGTGAAGGGCATATTGAAGAAGGATCAGCCGAGTGGTTCTTGTGGGAGAACAACTCCATTTGGCTCACTAACTTCACACACCATCAGGCTTCCAAGCAGCTCTCAAGGAAACTCAGTTTTCACACTCTACGCTTAGTGCCCTTTGCGTGCATTATCTAGGAATGAACCTGGTAGAGCATCCCACATTTACAAATGCTCCACATGCGGCTTTCACATGCCACCAACTCCACATTCACAGGCAACTTCAGCGCCACAGCCGTTTTCAGATAGCCCTCAATGCAAAGGCTCTAGACGCAAATATTGGTATGAGAGCTAATTCAATCAAGGAAACACTGCATGTTGGTGAAGGGCATATTGAAGAAGGATCAGCCGAGTGGTTCTTGCGGGAGAACAACTCCATTTGGATCACTAACTTCACACACCATCAGCCTTCCAAGCAGCTCTCAAGGAATCTCAGTTTTCACACTCTATGCTTAGTGCCCTTTGAGTGCCTAGGACTGAAATGAAGCTTGGTGAGCATCCCACACAAACGAATGCTCCACATGCAGGTTTCACATGCCACCAACTCCACATTCACAGGCAACTTCAGCGCCACAGCCGTTTTCAGATAGCCCTCAATGCAAAGGCTCTAGACGCAAATATTGGTGTGAGAGCTAATTCAATCAAGGAAACACTGCATGTTGGTGAAGGGCATATTGAAGAAGGATCAGCCGAGTGGTTCTTGTGGGAGAACAACTCCATTTGGCTCACTAACTTCACACACCATCAGGCTTCCAAGCAGCTCTCAAGGAAACTCAGTTTTCACACTCTATGCTTAGTGCCCTGTGAGTGCATTATTTAGCAATGAACCTGGTAGAGCATCCCACACAAACGAATGCTCCACATGCGGGTTTCACATGCCACCAACTCCACATTCACAGGCAACTTCAGCGCCACAGCCGTTTTCAGATAGCCCTCAATGCAAAGGCTCTAGACGCAAATATTGGTGTGAGAGCTAATTCAATCAAGGAAACACTGCATGTTGGTGAAGGGCATATTGAAGAAGGATCAGCCGAGTGGTTCTTGTGGGAGAACAACTCCATTTGGCTCACTAACTTCACACACCATCAGGCTTCCAAGCAGCTCTCAAGGAAACTCAGTCTTCACACTCTATGCTTAGTGCCCTTTGAGTGCCTAGGACTGAAATGAAGCTTGGTGAGCATCCCACACAAACGAATGCTCCACATGCGGGTTTCACATGCCACCAACTCCAAATTCTCAGGCAACTTCAGCGCCACAGCCGTTTTCAGATAGCCCTCAATACAAAGGCTCTAGACGCAAATATTGGTGTGAGACCTAATTCAATCAAGGAAACACTGCATGTTGGTGAAGGGCATATTGAAGAAGGATCAGCCGAGTGGTTCTTGTGGGAGAACAACTCCATTTGGCTCACTAACTTCACACACCATCAGGCTTCCAAGCAGCTCTCAAGGAAACTCAGTTTTCACACTCTATGCTTAGTGCCCTTTGAGTGCCTAGAACTGAAATGAAGCTTGGTGACCATCCCACACAAACGAATGCTCCACATGCGCGTTTCACATGCCACCAACTCCACATTCACAGGCAACTTCAGCGCCACAGCCGTTTTCAGATAGCCCTCAATACAAAGGCTCTAGACGCAAATATTGTTGTGAGAGCTAATTCAATCAAGGAAACACTGCATGTTGGTGAAGGGCATATTGAAGAAGGATCAGCCGAGTGGTGCTTGTGGGAGAACAACTCCATTTGGATCACTAACTTCACACACCATCAGGCTTCCAAGCAGCTCTCAAGGAAACTCAGTTTTCACACTCTATGCTTAGTGCCCTTTGAGTGCCTAGGACTGAAATGAAGCTTGGTGATCATCCCTCACAAACGAATGCTCCACATGCGGGTTTCACATGCCACCAACTCCACATTCACAGGCAACTTCAGCGCCACAGCCGTTTTCAGATAGGCCTCAATACAAAGGCTCTAGACGCAAATATTGGTGTGAGAGCTAATTCAATCAAGGAAACACTGCATGTTGGCGAAGGGCATATTGAAGAAGGATCAGCCGAGTGGTTCCTGTGGGAGAACAACTCCATTTGGCTCACTAACTTCACACACCATCAGCCTTCCAAGCAGCTCTCAAGGAAACTCGGTTTTCACACTCTATGCTTAGTGCCCTTTGAGTGCATTATCTAGGAATGAACCTGGTAGAGCAACCCACACAAACGAATGCTCCACATGCGGGTTTCACATGCCACCAACTCCAAATTCTCAGTCAACTTCAGCGCCACAGCCGTTTTCAGATAGCCCTCAATGCAAAGGCTCTAGACGCAAATATTGGTGTGAGAGCTAATTCAATCAAGGAAACACTGCATGTTGGTGAAGGGCATACTGAAGAAGCATCAGCCGAGTGGTTCTTGTGGGAGAACAACTCCATTAGGCTCACTAACTTCACACACCATCAGGCTTCCAAGCAGCTCTCAAGGAAACTCAGTTTTCACACTCTATGCTTAGTGCCCTTTGAGTGCCTAGGACTGAAATGAAGCTTGGTGAGCATCCCACACAAACGAGTGCTCCACATTCGGGTTTCACATGCCACCAACTCCACATTCTCAGGCAAATTCAGCGCCACAGCCGTTTTCAGATAGCCCTCAATGCAAAGGCTCTAGACGCAAATATTGGTGTGAGAGCTAATTCAATCAAGGAAACACTGCATGTTGGTGAAGGGCATATTGAAGAAGGATCAGCCGAGTGGTTCTTGCGGGAGAACAACTCCATTTGGCTCACTAACTTCACACACCATCAGGCTTCCAAGCAGCTCTCAAGGAAACTCAGTTTTCACACTCTATGCTTAGTGCCCTTTGAGTGCATTATCTAGGAATGAACCTGGTAGAGCATCCCACAGAAACGAAGGCTCCACATGCGGGTTTCACATGCCACCAACTCCACATTCACAGGCCACTTCAGCGCCACAGCCGTTTTCAGATAGCCCTCAATACAAAGGCTCTAGACGCAAATATTGGTGTGAGAGCTAATTCAATCAAGGAAACACTGCATGTTGGTGAAGGGCATATTGAAGAAGGATCAGCCGAGTGGTGCTTGTGGGAGAACAACTCCATTTGGATCACTAACTTCACACACCATCAGGCTTCCAAGCAGCTCTCAAGGAAACTCAGTTTTCACACTCTATGCTTAGTGCCCTTTGAGTGTTTAGGACTGAAATGAAGCTTGGTGAGCATCCCACACAAACGAATGCTCCACATGCGCGTTTCACATGCCACCAACTCCACATTCACAGGCAACTTCAGCGCCACAGCCGTTTTCAGATAGCCCTCAATGCAAAGGCTCTAGACGCAAATATTGGTGTGAGAGCTAATTCAATCAAGGAAACACTGCATGTTGGTGAAGGGCATATTGAAGAAGGATCAGCCGAGTGGTTCTTGTGGGAGAACAACTCCATTTGGCTCACTAATTTCACACACCATCAGGCTTCCAAGCAGCTCTCAAGGAAACTCAGTTTTCACACTCTATGCTTAGTGCCCTTTGAGTGCCTAGGACTGAAATGAAGCTTGGTGATCATCCCTCACAAACGAATGCTCCACATGCGGGTTTCACATGCCACCAACTCCACATTCACAGGCAACTTCAGCGCCACAGCCGTTTTCAGATAGGCCTCAATACAAAGGCTCTAGACGCAAATATTGGTGTGAGAGCTAATTCAATCAAGGAAACACTGCATGTTGGTGAAGGGCATATTGAAGAAGGATCAGCCGAGTGGTTCTTGTGGGAGAACAACTCCATTTGGCTCACTAACTTCACACACCATCAGCCTTCCAAGCAGCTCTCAAGGAAACTCGGTTTTCACACTCTATGCTTAGGGCCCTTTGAGTGCATTATCTAGGAATGAACCTGGTAGACCATCCCACACAAACGAATGCTCCACATGCGGGTTTCACATGCCACCAACTCCACCTTCACCGGCAAATTCATCGCCACAGCCCTTTTCAGATAGCCCTCAATGCAAAGGCTCTAGACGCAAATATTGGTGTGAGAGCTAATTCAATCAAGGAAACACTGCATGTGGGTGAAGGGCATACTGAAGAAGGATCAGCCGAGTGGTTCTTGTGGGAGAACAACTCCATTTGGCTCACTAACTTCACACACCATCAGGCTTCCAAGCAGCTCTCAAGGAATCTCAGTTTTCACACTCTATGCTTAGTGCCCTTTGAGTGCCTAGGACTGAAATGAAGCTTGGTGAGCAGCCCACACAAACGAGTGCTCCACATTCGGGTTTCACATGCCACCAACTCCACATTCTCAGGCAACTTCAGCGCCACAGCCGTTTTCAGATAGCCCTCAATGCAAAGGCTCTAGACGCAAATATTGGTGTGAGAGCTAATTCAATCAAGGAAACACTGCATGTTGGTGAAGGGCATATTGAAGAAGGATCAGCCGAGTGGTTCTTGTGGGAGAACAACTCCATTTGGCTCACTAACTTCACACACCATCAGGCTTCCAAGCAGCTCTCAAGGAAACTCAGTTTTCACACTCTATGCTTAGTGCCCTTTGAGTGCATTCTCTAGGAATGAACCTGGTAGAGCATCCCACAGAAACGAAGGCTCCACATGCGCGTTTCACATGCCACCAACTCCACATTCACAGGCCACTTCAGCGCCACAGCCGTTTTCAGATAGCCCTCAATGCAAAGGCTCTAGACGCAAATATTGGTGTGAGAGCTAATTCAATCAAGGAAACACTGCATGTGGGTGAAGGGCATATTGAAGAAGGATCAGCCGAGTGGTTCTTGTGGGAGAACAACTCCATTTGGCTCACTAACTTCACACACCATCAGGCTTCCAAGCAGCTCTCAAGGAAACTCAGTTTTCACACTCTATGCTTAGTGCCCTTTGAGTGCCTAGGACTGAAATGAAGCTTGGTGAGCATCCCACACAAACGAATGCTCCACATGCCGGTTTCACATGCCACCAACTCCACATTCTCAGGCAACTTCAGCGCCACAGCCGTTTTCAGATAGCCCTCAATGCAAAGGCTCTAGACGCAAATATTGGTGTGAGAGCTAATTCAATCAAGGAAACACTGCATGTTGGTGAAGGGCATATTGAAGAAGGATCAGCCGAGTGGTTCTTGTGGGAGAACAACTCCATTTGGCTCACTAACTTCACACACCATCAGGCTTCCAAGCAGCTCTCAAGGAAACTCAGTTTTCACACTCTATGCTTAGTGCCCTTTGAGTGCATTATCTAGGAATGAACCTGGTAGAGCATCCCACACAAACGAAGGCTCCACATGCGGGTTTCACATGCCACCAACTCCACATTCACAGGCAACTTCAGCGCCACAGCCGTTTTCAGATAGCCCTCAATGCAAACGCTCTAGACGCAAATATTGGTGTGAGAGCTAATTCAATCAAGGAAACACTGCATGTTGGTGAAGGGCATATTGAAGAAGGATCAGCCGAGTGGTTCTTGCGGTAGAACAACTCCATTTGGATCACTAACTTCACACACCATCAGGCTTCCAAGCAGCTCTCAAGGAAACTCAGTTTTCACACTCTATGCTTAGTGCCCTTTGAGTGTTTAGGACTGAAATGAAGCTTGTTGAGCATCCCACACAAACGAATGCTCCACATGCGGGTTTCACATGTCACCAACTCCACATTCACAGGCAACTTCAGCGCCACAGCCGTTTTCAGATAGCCCTCAATGCAAAGGCTCTAGACGCAAATATTGGTGTGAGAGCTAATTCAATCAAGGAAACACTGCATGTTGGTGAAGGGCATATTGAAGAAGGATCAGCCGAGTGGTTCTTGTGGGAGAACAACTCCATTTGGCTCACTAACTTCACACACCATCAGGCTTCCAAGCAGCTCTCAAGGAAACTCAGTTTTCACACTCTACGCTTAGTGCCCTTTGCGTGCATTATCTAGGAATGAACCTGGTAGAGCATCCCACATTTACAAATGCTCCACATGCGGCTTTCACATGCCACCAACTCCACATTCACAGGCAACTTCAGCGCCACAGCCGTTTTCAGATAGCCCTCAATGCAAAGGCTCTAGACGCAAATATTGGTATGAGAGCTAATTCAATCAAGGAAACACTGCATGTTGGTGAAGGGCATATTGAAGAAGGATCAGCCGAGTGGTTCTTGCGGGAGAACAACTCCATTTGGATCACTAACTTCACACACCATCAGCCTTCCAAGCAGCTCTCAAGGAATCTCAGTTTTCACACTCTATGCTTAGTGCCCTTTGAGTGCCTAGGACTGAAATGAAGCTTGGTGAGCATCCCACACAAACGAATGCTCCACATGCAGGTTTCACATGCCACCAACTCCACATTCACAGGCAACTTCAGCGCCACAGCCGTTTTCAGATAGCCCTCAATGCAAAGGCTCTAGACGCAAATATTGGTGTGAGAGCTAATTCAATCAAGGAAACACTGCATGTGGGTGAAGGGCATATTGAAGAAGGATCAGCCGAGTGGTTCTTGCGGGAGAACAACTCCATTTGGCTCACTAACTTCACACACCATCAGCCTTCCAAGCAGCTCTCAAGGAAACTCAGTTTTCACACTCTATGCTTAGTGCCCTGTGAGTGCATTATTTAGCAATGAACCTGGTAGAGCATCCCACACAAACGAATGCTCCACATGCGGGTTTCACATGCCACCAACTCCACATTCACAGGCAACTTCAGCGCCACAGCCGTTTTCAGATAGCCCTCAATGCAAAGGCTCTAGACGCAAATATTGGTGTGAGAGCTAATTCAATCAAGGAAACACTGCATGTTGGTGAAGGGCATATTGAAGAAGGATCAGGCGAGTGGTTCTTGTGGGAGAACAACTCCATTTGGATCACTAACTTCACACACCATCAGGCTTCCAAGCAGCTCTCAAGGAAACTCAGTCTTCACACTCTATGCTTAGTGCCCTTTGAGTGCCTAGGACTGAAATGAAGCTTGGTGAGCATCCCACACAAATGAATGCTCCACATGCGGGTTTCACATGCCACCAACTCCAAATTCTCAGGCAACTTCAGCGCCACAGCCGTTTTCAGATAGCCCTCAATACAAAGGCTCTAGACGCAAATATTGGTGTGAGACCTAATTCAATCAAGGAAACACTGCATGTTGGTGAAGGGCATATTGAAGAAGGATCAGCCGAGTGGTGCTTGTGGGAGAACAACTCCATTTGGCTCACTAACTTCACACACCATCAGGCTTCCAAGCAGCTCTCAAGGAAACTCAGTTTTCACACTCTATGCTTAGTGCCCTTTGAGTGCCTAGAACTGAAATGAAGCTTGGTGACCATCCCACACAAACGAATGCTCCACATGCGCGTTTCACATGCCACCAACTCCACATTCACAGGCAACTTCAGCGCCACAGCCGTTTTCAGATAGCCCTCAATACAAAGGCTCTAGACGCAAATATTGTTGTGAGAGCTAATTCAATCAAGGAAACACTGCATGTTGGTGAAGGGCATATTGAAGAAGGATCAGCCGAGTGGTGCTTGTGGGAGAACAACTCCATTTGGATCACTAACTTCACACACCATCAGGCTTCCAAGCAGCTCTCAAGGAAACTCAGTTTTCACACTCTATGCTTAGTGCCCTTTGAGTGCCTAGGACTGAAATGAAGCTTGGTGATCATCCCTCACAAACGAATGCTCCACATGCGGGTTTCACATGCCACCAACTCCACATTCACAGGCAACTTCAGCGCCACAGCCGTTTTCAGATAGGCCTCAATACAAAGGCTCTAGACGCAAATATTGGTGTGAGAGCTAATTCAATCAAGGAAACACTGCATGTTGGTGAAGGGCATATTGAAGAAGGATCAGCCGAGTGGTTCCTGTGGGAGAACAACTCCATTTGGCTCACTAACTTCACACACCATCAGCCTTCCAAGCAGCTCTCAAGGAAACTCGGTTTTCACACTCTATGCTTAGTGCCCTTTGAGTGCATTATCTAGGAATGAACCTGGTAGAGCAACCCACACAAACGAATGCTCCACATGCGGGTTTCACATGCCACCAACTCCACATTCTCAGTCAACTTCAGCGCCACAGCCGTTTTCAGATAGCCCTCAATGCAAAGGCTCTAGAAGCAAATATTGGTGTGAGAGCTAATTCAATCAAGGAAACACTGCATGTTGGTGAAGGGCATACTGAAGAAGCATCAGCCGAGTGGTTCTTGTGGGAGAACAACTCCATTTGGCTCACTAACTTCACACACCATCAGGCTTCCAAGCAGCTCTCAAGGAAACTCAGTTTTCACACTCTATGCTTAGTGCCCTTTGAGTGCCTAGGACTGAAATGAAGCTTGGTGAGCATCCCACACAAACGAGTGCTCCACATTCGGGTTTCACATGCCACCAACTCCACATTCTCAGGCAAATTCAGCGCCACAGCCGTTTTCAGATAGCCCTCAATGCAAAGGCTCTAGACGCAAATATTGGTGTGAGAGCTAATTCAATCAAGGAAACACTGCATGTTGGTGAAGGGCATATTGAAGAAGGATCAGCCGAGTGGTTCTTGCGGGAGAACAACTCCATTTGGCTCACTAACTTCACACACCATCAGGCTTCCAAGCAGCTCTCAAGGAAACTCAGTTTTCACACTCTATGCTTAGTGCCCTTTGAGTGCATTATCTAGGAATGAACCTGGTAGAGCATCCCACAGAAACGAAGGCTCCACATGCGGGTTTCACATGCCACCAACTCCACATTCACAGGCCACTTCAGCGCCACAGCCGTTTTCAGATAGCCCTCAATACAAAGGCTCTAGACGCAAATATTGGTGTGAGAGCTAATTCAATCAAGGAAACACTGCATGTTGGTGAAGGGCATATTGAAGAAGGATCAGCCGAGTGGTGCTTGTGGGAGAACAACTCCATTTGGATCACTAACTTCACACACCATCAGGCTTCCAAGCAGCTCTCAAGGAAACTCAGTTTTCACACTCTATGCTTAGTGCCCTTTGAGTGTTTAGGACTGAAATGAAGCTTGGTGAGCATCCCACACAAACGAATGCTCCACATGCGCGTTTCACATGCCACCAACTCCACATTCACAGGCAACTTCAGCGCCACAGCCGTTTTCAGATAGCCCTCAATGCAAAGGCTCTAGACGCAAATATTGGTGTGAGAGCTAATTCAATCAAGGAAACACTGCATGTTGGTGAAGGGCATATTGAAGAAGGATCAGCCGAGTGGTTCTTGTGGGAGAACAACTCCATTTGGCTCACTAATTTCACACACCATCAGGCTTCCAAGCAGCTCTCAAGGAAACTCAGTTTTCACACTCTATGCTTAGTGCCCTTTGAGTGCCTAGGACTGAAATGAAGCTTGGTGATCATCCCTCACAAACGAATGCTCCACATGCGGGTTTCACATGCCACCAACTCCACATTCACAGGCAACTTCAGCGCCACAGCCGTTTTCAGATAGGCCTCAATACAAAGGCTCTAGACGCAAATATTGGTGTGAGAGCTAATTCAATCAAGGAAACACTGCATGTTGGTGAAGGGCATATTGAAGAAGGATCAGCCGAGTGGTTCTTGTGGGAGAACAACTCCATTTGGCTCACTAACTTCACACACCATCAGCCTTCCAAGCAGCTCTCAAGGAAACTCGGTTTTCACACTCTATGCTTAGGGCCCTTTGAGTGCATTATCTAGGAATGAACCTGGTAGACCATCCCACACAAACGAATGCTCCACATGCGGGTTTCACATGCCACCAACTCCACCTTCACCGGCAAATTCATCGCCACAGCCCTTTTCAGATAGCCCTCAATGCAAAGGCTCTAGACGCAAATATTGGTGTGAGAGCTAATTCAATCAAGGAAACACTGCATGTGGGTGAAGGGCATACTGAAGAAGGATCAGCCGAGTGGTTCTTGTGGGAGAACAACTCCATTTGGCTCACTAACTTCACACACCATCAGGCTTCCAAGCAGCTCTCAAGGAATCTCAGTTTTCACACTCTATGCTTAGTGCCCTTTGAGTGCCTAGGACTGAAATGAAGCTTGGTGAGCAGCCCACACAAACGAGTGCTCCACATTCGGGTTTCACATGCCACCAACTCCACATTCTCAGGCAACTTCAGCGCCACAGCCGTTTTCAGATAGCCCTCAATGCAAAGGCTCTAGACGCAAATATTGGTGTGAGAGCTAATTCAATCAAGGAAACACTGCATGTTGGTGAAGGGCATATTGAAGAAGGATCAGCCGAGTGGTTCTTGTGGGAGAACAACTCCATTTGGCTCACTAACTTCACACACCATCAGGCTTCCAAGCAGCTCTCAAGGAAACTCAGTTTTCACACTCTATGCTTAGTGCCCTTTGAGTGCATTCTCTAGGAATGAACCTGGTAGAGCATCCCACAGAAACGAAGGCTCCACATGCGGGTTTCACATGCCACCAACTCCACATTCACAGGCCACTTCAGCGCCACAGCCGTTTTCAGATAGCCCTCAATGCAAAGGCTCTAGACGCAAATATTGGTGTGAGAGCTAATTCAATCAAGGAAACACTGCATGTGGGTGAAGGGCATATTGAAGAAGGATCAGCCGAGTGGTTCTTGTGGGAGAACAACTCCATTTGGCTCACTAACTTCACACACCATCAGGCTTCCAAGCAGCTCTCAAGGAATCTCAGTTTTCACACTCTATGCTTAGTGCCCTTTGAGTGCCTAGGACTGAAATGAAGCTTGGTGAGCATCCCACAAGCGAATGCTCCACATGCGGGTTTCACATGCCACCAACTCCACATTCACAGGCAACTTCAGCGCCACAGCCGTTTTCAGATAGCCCTCAATGCACAGGCTCTAGACGCAAATATTGGTGTGAGAGCTAATTCAATCAAGGAAACACTGCATGTTGGTGAAGGGCATATTGAAGAAGGATCAGCCGAGTGGTTCTTGTGGGAGAACAACTCCATTTGGCTCACTAACTTCACACACCATCAGGCTTCCAAGCAGCTCTCAAGGAAACTCAGTTTTCACACTCTATGCTTAGTGCCCTTTGAGTGCATTATCTAGGAATGAACCTGGTAGAGCATCCCACATTTACAAATGCTCCACATGCGGGTTTCACATGCCACCAACTCCACATTCACAGGCAACTTCAGCGCCACAGCCGTTTTCAGATAGCCCTCAATGCAAAGGCTCTAGACGCAAATATTGGTATGAGAGCTAATTCAATCAAGGAAACACTGCATGTTGGTGAAGGGCATATTGAAGAAGGATCAGCCGAGTGGTTCTTGTGGGAGAACAACTCCATTTGGATCACTAACTTCACACACCATCAGGCTTCCAAGCAGCTCTCAAGGAAACTCAGTTTTCACACTCTATGCTTAGTGCCCTTTGAGTGTTTAGGACTGAAATGAAGCTTGGTGAGCATCCCACACAAACGAATGCTCCACATGCGGGTTTCACATGCCACCAACTCCACATTCACAGGCAACTTCAGCGCCACAGCCGTTTTCAGATAGCCCTCAATGCAAAGGCTCTAGACGCAAATATTGGTGTGAGAGCTAATTCAATCAAGGAAACACTGCATGTTGGTGAAGGGCATATTGAAGAAGGATCAGCCGAGTGGATCTTGTGGGAGAACAACTCCATTTGGCTCACTAACTTCACACACCATCAGGCTTCCAAGCAGCTCTCAAGGAAACTCAGTTTTCACACTCTATGCTTAGTGCCCTTTGAGTGCCTAGGACTGAAATGAAGCTTGGTGAGCATCCCACACAAACGAATGCTCCACATGCCGGTTTCACATGCCACCAACTCCACATTCACAGGCAACTTCAGCGCCACAACCGTTTTCAGATAGCCCTCAATGCAAAGGCTCTAGACGCAAATATTGGTGTGAGAGCTAATTCAATGAAGGAAACACTGCATGTTGGTGAAGGGCATATTGAAGAAGGATCAGCCGAGTGGTTCTTGTGGGAGAACAACTCCATTTGGATCACTAACTTCACACACCATCAGGCTTCCAAGCAGCTCTCAAGGAAACTCAGTTTTCACACTCTATGCTTAGTGCCCTTTGCGTGCATTATTTAGCAATGAACCTGGTAGAGCATCCCACACAAACGAATGCTCCACATGCGGGTTTCACATGCCACCAACTCCACATTCACAGGCAACTTCAGCGCCACAGCCGTTTTCAGATAGCCCTCAATGCAAAGGCTCTAGACGCAAATATTGGTGTGAGAGCTAATTCAATCAAGGAAACACTGCATGTTGGTGAAGGGCATATTGAAGAAGGATCAGCCGAGTGGTTCTTGTGGGAGAACAACTCCATTTGGCTCACTAACTTCACACACCATCAGGCTTCCAAGCAGCTCTCAAGGAAACTCAGTTTTCACACTCTATGCTTAGTGCCCTTTGAGTGCATTATCTAGGAATGAACCTGGTAGAGCATCCCACAGAAACGAAGGCTCCACATGCGGGTTTCACATGCCACCAACTCCACATTCACAGGCCACTTCAGCGCCACAGCCGTTTTCAGATAGCCCTCAATACAAAGGCTCTAGACGCAAATATTGCTGTGAGAGCTAATTCAATCAAGGAAACACTGCATGTTGGTGAAGGGCATATTGAAGAAGGATCAGCCGAGTGGTTCTTGTGGGAGAACAACTCCATTTGGCTCACTAACTTCACACACCATCAGGCTTCCAAGCAGCTCTCAAGGAATCTCAGTTTTCACACTCTATGCTCTGTGCCCTTTGAGTGCCTAGGACTGAAATGAAGCTTGGTGAGCATCCCACAAGCGAATGCTCCACATGCGGGTTTCACATGCCACCAACTCCACATTCACAGGCAACTTCAGCGCCACAGCCGTTTTCAGATAGCCCTCAATGCACAGGCTCTAGACGCAAATATTGGTGTGAGAGCTAATTCAATCAAGGAAACACTACATGTTAGTGAAGGGCATATTGAAGAAGGATCAGCCGAGTGGTTCTTGTGGGAGAACAACTCCATTTGGCTCACTAAATTCACACACCATCAGGCTTCCAAGCAGCTCTCAAGGAAACTCAGTTTTCACACTCTATGCTTAGTGCCCTTTGCGTGCATTATTTAGGAATGAACCTGGTAGAGCATCCCACACAAACGAATGCTCCACATGCGGGTTTCACATGCCACCAACTCCACATTCACAGGCAACTTCAGCGCCACAGCCGTTTTCAGATAGCCCTCAATGCAAAGGCTCTAGACGCAAATATTGGTATGAGAGCTAATTCAATCAAGGAAACACTGCATGTTGGTGAAGGGCATATTGAAGAAGGATCAGCCGAGTGGTTCTTGCGGGAGAACAACTCCATTTGGATCACTAACTTCACACACCATCAGGCTTCCAAGCAGCTCTCAAGGAAACTCAGTTTTCACACTCTATGCTTAGTGCCCTTTGAGTGTTTAGGACTGAAATGAAGCTTGGTGAGCATCCCACACAAACGAGTGCTCCACATGCGGGTTTCACATGCCACCAACTCCACATTCACAGGCAACTTCAGCGCCACAGCCGTTTTCAGATAGCCCTCAATGCAAAGGCTCTAGATGCAAATATTGGTGTGAGACCTAATTCAATCAAGGAAACACTGCATGTTGGTGAAGGGCATATTGAAGAAGGATCAGCCGAGTGGATCTTGTGGGAGAACAACTCCATTTGGCTCACTAACTTCACACACCATCAGGCTTCCAAGCAGCTCTCAAGGAAACTCAGTTTTCACACTCTATGCTTAGTGCCCTTTGAGTGCATTATCTAGGAATGAACCTGGTAGAGCATCCCACATTTACAAATGCTCCACATGCGGGTTTCACATGCCACCAACTCCACATTCACAGGCAACTTCAGCGCCACAGCCGTTTTCAGATAGCCCTCAATGCAAAGGCTCTAGACGCAAATATTGGTATGAGAGCTAATTCAATCAAGGAAACACTGCATGTTGGTGAAGGGCATATTGAAGAAGGATCAGCCGAGTGGTTCTTGTGGGAGAACAACTCCATTTGGATCACTAACTTCACACACCATCAGGCTTCCAAGCAGCTCTCAAGGAAACTCAGTTTTCACACTCTATGCTTAGTGCCCTTTGAGTGTTTAGGACTGAAATGAAGCTTGGTGAGCATCCCACACAAACCAATGCTCCACATGCGGGTTTCACATGCCACCAACTCCACATTCACAGGCAACTTCAGCGCCACAGCCGTTTTCAGATAGCCCTCAATGCAAAGGCTCTAGACGCAAATATTGGTGTGAGAGCTAATTCAATCAAGGAAACACTGCATGTTGGTGAAGGGCATATTGAAGAAGGATCAGCCGAGTGGATCTTGTGGGAGAACAACTCCATTTGGCTCACTAACTTCACACACCATCAGGCTTCCAAGCAGCTCTCAAGGAAACTCAGTTTTCACACTCTATGCTTAGTGCCCTTTGAGTGCCTAGGACTGAAATGAAGCTTGGTGAGCATCCCACACAAACGAATGCTCCACATGCCGGTTTCACATGCCACCAACTCCACATTCACAGGCAACTTCAGCGCCACAACCGTTTTCAGATAACCCTCAATGCAAAGGCTCTAGACGCAAATATTGGTGTGAGAGCTAATTCAATGAAGGAAACACTGCATGTTGGTGAAGGGCATATTGAAGAAGGATCAGCCGAGTGGTTCTTGTGGGAGAACAACTCCATTTGGATCACTAACTTCACACACCATCAGGCTTCCAAGCAGCTCTCAAGGAAACTCAGTTTTCACACTCTATGCTTAGTGCCCTTTGCGTGCATTATTTAGCAATGAACCTGGTAGAGCATCCCACACAAACGAATGCTCCACATGCGGGTTTCACATGCCACCAACTCCACATTCACAGGCAACTTCAGCGCCACAGCCGTTTTCAGATAGCCCTCAATGCAAAGGCTCTAGACGCAAATATTGGTGTGAGAGCTAATTCAATCAAGGAAACACTGCATGTTGGTGAAGGGCATATTCAAGAAGGATCAGCCGAGTGGTTCTTGTGGGAGAACAACTCCATTTGGCTCACTAACTTCACACACCATCAGGCTTCCAAGCAGCTCTCAAGGAAACTCAGTTTTCACACTCTATGCTTAGTGCCCTTTGAGTGCATTATCTAGGAATGAACCTGGTAGAGCATCCCACAGAAACGAAGGCTCCACATGCGGGTTTCACATGCCACCAACTCCACATTCACAGGCCACTTCAGCGCCACAGCCGTTTTCAGATAGCCCTCAAGACAAAGGCTCTAGACGCAAATATTGCTGTGAGAGCTAATTCAATCAAGGAAACACTGCATGTTGGTGAAGGGCATATTGAAGAAGGATCAGCCGAGTGGTTCTTGTGGGAGAACAACTCCATTTGGCTCACTAACTTCACACACCATCAGGCTTCCAAGCAGCTCTCAAGGAATCTCAGTTTTCACACTCTATGCTCTGTGCCCTTTGAGTGCCTAGGACTGAAATGAAGCTTGGTGAGCATCCCACAAGCGAATGCTCCACATGCGGGTTTCACATGCCACCAACTCCACATTCACAGGCAACTTCAGCGCCACAGCCGTTTTCAGATAGCCCTCAATGCACAGGCTCTAGACGCAAATATTGGTGTGAGAGCTAATTCAATCAAGGAAACACTACATGTTAGTGAAGGGCATATTGAAGAAGGATCAGCCGAGTGGTTCTTGTGGGAGAACAACTCCATTTGGCTCACTAAATTCACACACCATCAGGCTTCCAAGCAGCTCTCAAGGAAACTCAGTTTTCACACTCTATGCTTAGTGCCCTGTGAGTGCATTATCTAGGAATGAACCTGGTAGAGCATCCCACACAAACGAATGCTCCACATGCGGGTTTCACATGCCACCAACTCCACATTCACAGGCAACTTCAGCGCCACAGCCGTTTTCAGATAGCCCTCAATGCAAAGGCTCTAGACGCAAATATTGGTATGAGAGCTAATTCAATCAAGGAAACACTGCATGTTGGTGAAGGGCATATTGAAGAAGGATCAGCCGAGTGGTTCTTGCGGGAGAACAACTCCATTTGGATCACTAACTTCACACACCATCAGGCTTCCAAGCAGCTCTCAAGGAAACTCAGTTTTCACACTCTATGCTTAGTGCCCTTTGAGTGTTTAGGACTGAAATGAAGCTTGGTGAGCATCCCACACAAATGAGTGCTCCACATGCGGGTTTCACATGCCACCAACTCCACATTCACAGGCAACTTCAGCGCCACAGCCGTTTTCAGATAGCCCTCAATGCAAAGGCTCTAGACGCAAATATTGGTGTGAGAGCTAATTCAATCAAGGAAACACTGCATGTTGGTGAAGGGCATATTGAAGAAGGATCAGCCGAGTGGATCTTGTGGGAGAACAACTCCATTTGGCTCACTAACTTCACACACCATCAGGCTTCCAAGCAGCTCTCAAGGAAACTCAGTTTTCACACTCTATGCTTAGTGCCCTTTGAGTGCCTAGGACTGAAATGAAGCTTGGTGAGCATCCCACACAAACGAGTGCTCCACATTCGGGTTTCACATGCCACCAACTCCTCATTCACAGGCAACTTCAGCGCCACAGCCGTTTTCAGATAGCCTTCAATGCACAGGCTCTAGACGCAAATATTGGTGTGAGAGCTAATTCAATCAAGGAAACACTGCATGTTGGTGAAGGGCATATTGAAGAAGGATCAGCCGAGTGGTTCTTGTGGGAGAACAACTCCATTTGGCTCACAAACTTCACACACCATCAGCCTTCCAAGCAGCTCTCAAGGAATCTCAGTTTTCACACTCTATGCTTAGTGCCCTGTGAGTGCATTATCTAGGAATGAACCTGGTAGAGCATCCCACACAAACGAATGCTCCACATGCGGGTTTCACATGCCACCAACTCCACATTCACAGGCAACTTCAGCGCCACAGCCATTTTCAGATAGCCCTCAATGCAAAGGCTCTAGACGCAAATATTGGTGTGAGAGCTAATTCAATCAAGGAAACACTGCATGTTGGTGAAGGGCATATTGAAGAAGGATCAGCCGAGTGGTTCTTGTGGGAGAACAACTCCATTTGGCTCACTAACTTCACACACCATCAGGCTTCCAAGCAGCTCTCAAGGAAACTCAGTTTTCACACTCTATGCTTAGTGCCCTTTGAGTGCCTAGGACTGAAATGAAGCTTGGTGAGGATCCCACACAAACGAGTGCTCCACATGCGGGTTTCACATGCCAAAAACTCCACATTCTCAGGCAACTTCAGCGCCACAGCCGTTTTCAGATAGCCCTCAATGCAAAGGCTCTTGACGCAAATATTGGTGTGAGAGCTAATTCAATCAAGGAAACACTGCATGTTGGTGAAGGGCATATTGAAGAAGGATCAGCCGAGTGGTTCTTGTGGGAGAACAACTCCATTTGGCTCACTAACTTCACACACCATCAGGCTTCCAAGCAGCTCTCAAGGAAACTCAGTTTTCACACTCTATGCTTAGTGCCCTTTGCGTGCCTAGAACTGAAATAAAGCTTGGTGAGCATCCCACACAAACGAATGCTCCACATGCGGGTTTCACATGACAAAAACTCCACATTCACAGGCAACTTCAGCGCCACAGCCGTTTTCAGATAGCCCTCAATGCAAAGGCTCTAGACGCAAATATTGGTGTGAGAGCTAATTCAATCAAGGAAACACTGCATGTTGGTGAAGGGCATATTGAAGAAGGATCAGCCGAGTGGTTCTTATGGGAGAACAACTCCATTTGGCTCACTAACTTCACACACCATCAGGCTTCCAAGCAGCTCTCAAGGAAACTCAGTTTTCACACTCTATGCTTAGTGCCCTTTGAGTGCCTAGGACTGAAATGAAGCTTGGTGAGCATCCCACACAAACGAATGCTCCACATGCGGGTTTCACATGCCACCAACTCCACATTCACAGGCCACTTCAGCGCCACAGCCGTTTTCAGATAGCCCTCAATACAAAGGCTCTAGACGCAAATATTGCTGTGAGAGCTAATTCAATCAAGGAAACACTGCATGTTGGTGAAGGGCATATTGAAGAAGGATCAGCCGAGTGGTTCTTGTGGGAGAACAACTCCATTTGGCTCACTAACTTCACACACCATCAGGCTTCCAAGCAGCTCTCAAGGAATCTCAGTTTTCACACTCTATGCTCTGTGCCCTTTGAGTGCCTAGGACTGAAATGAAGCTTGGTGAGCATCCCACAAACGAATGCTCCACATGCGGGTTTCACATGCCACCAACTCCACATTCACAGGCAACTTCAGCGCCACAGCCGTTTTCAGATAGCCCTCAATGCACAGGCTCTAGACGCAAATATTGGTGTGAGAGCTAATTCAATCAAGGAAACACTACATGTTGGTGAAGGGCATATTGAAGAAGGATCAGCCGAGTGGTTCTTGTGGGAGAACAACTCCATTTGGCTCACTAATTTCACACACCATCAGGCTTCCAAGCAGCTCTCAAGGAAACTCAGTTTTCACACTCTATGCTTAGTGCCCTGTGAGTGCATTATCTAGGAATGAACCTGGTAGAGCATCCCACACAAACGAATGCTCCACATGCGGGTTTCACATGCCACCAACTCCACATTCACAGGCAACTTCAGCGCCACAGCCGTTTTCAGATAGCCCTCAATGCAAAGGCTCTAGACGCAAATATTGGTATGAGAGCTAATTCAATCAAGGAAACACTGCATGTTGGTGAAGGGCATATTGAAGAAGGATCAGCCGAGTGGTTCTTGCGGGAGAACAACTCCATTTGGATCACTAACTTCACACACCATCAGGCTTCCAAGCAGCTCTCAAGGAAACTCAGTTTTCACACTCTATGCTTAGTGCCCTTTGAGTGTTTAGGACTGAAATGAAGCTTGGTGAGCATCCCACACAAACGAGTGCTCCACATGCGGGTTTCACATGCCACCAACTCCACATTCACAGGCAACTTCAGCGCCACAGCCGTTTTCAGATAGCCCTCAATGCAAAGGCTCTAGACGCAAATATTGGTGTGAGAGCTAATTCAATGAAGGAAACACTGCATGTTGGTGAAGGGCATATTGAAGAAGGATCAGCCGAGTGGATCTTGTGGGAGAACAACTCCATTTGGCTCACTAACTTCACACACCATCAGGCTTCCAAGCAGCTCTCAAGGAAACTCAGTTTTCACACTCTATGCTTAGTGCCCTTTGAGTGCCTAGGACTGAAATGAAGCTTGGTGAGCATCCCACACAAACGAATGCTCCACATGCCGGTTTCACATGCCACCAACTCCACATTCACAGGCAACTTCAGCGTCACAGCCGTTTTCAGATAGCCCTCAATGCAAAGGCTCTAGACGCAAATATTGGTGTGAGAGCTAATTCAATGAAGGAAACACTGCATGTTGGTGAAGGGCATATTGAAGAAGGATCAGCCGACTGGTTCTTGTGGGAGAACAACTCCATTTGGCTCACTAACTTCACACACCATCAGGCTTCCAAGCAGCTCTCAAGGAAACTCAGTTTTCACACTCTATGCTTAGTGCCCTTTGAGTGCCTAGAACTGAAATGAAGCTTGGTGAGCATCCCACACAAACGAATGCTCCACATGCGGGTTTCATATGACAAAAACTCCACATTCACAGGCAACTTCAGCGCCACAGCCGTTTTCAGATAGCCCTCAATGCAAAGGCTCTAGACGCAAATATTGGTGTGAGAGCTAATTCAATCAAGGAAACACTGCATGTTGGTGAAGGGCATATTGAAGAAGGATCAGCCGAGTGGTTCTTGTGGGAGAACAACTCCATTTGGCTCACTAACTTCACACACCATCAGGCTTCCAAACAGCTCTCAAGGAAACTCAGTTTTCACACTCTATGCTTAGTGCCCTTTGAGTGCCTAGGACTGAAATGAAGCTTGGTGAGCATCCCACACAAACGAATGCTCCACATGCGGGTTTCACATGCCACCAACTCCACATTCTCAGGCCACTTCAGCGCCACAGCCGTTTTCAGATAGCCCTCAATGCAAAGGCTCTGGACGCAAATATTGGTGTGAGAGCTAATTCAATCAAGGAAACACTGCATGTTGGTGAAGGGCATATTGAAGAAGGATCAGCCGAGTGGTTCTTGTGGGAGAACAACTCCATTTGGCTCACTAACTTCACACAGTATCAGCCTTCCAAGCAGCTCTCAAGGAAACTCAGTTTTCACACTCTATGCTTAGTGCCCTTTGAGTGCCTAGGACTGAAATGAAGCTTGGTGAGCATCCCACACAAACGAGTGCTCCACATTCGGGTTTCACATGCCACCAACTCCACATTCACAGGCAACTTCAGCGCCACAGCCGTTTTCAGATAGCCTTCAATGCACAGGCTCTAGACGCAAATATTGGTGTGAGAGCTAATTCAATCAAGGAAACACTGCATGTTGGTGAAGGGCATATTGAAGAAGGATCAGCCGAGTGGTTCTTGTGGGAGAACAACTCCATTTGGCTCACAAACTTCACACACCATCAGCCTTCCAAGCAGCTCTCAAGGAATCTCAGTTTTCACACTCTATGCTTAGTGCCCTGTGAGTGCATTATCTAGGAATGAACCTGGTAGAGCATCCCACACAAACGAATGCTCCACATGCGGGTTTCACATGCCACCAACTCCACATTCACAGGCAACTTCAGCGCCACAGCCATTTTCAGATAGCCCTCAATGCAAAGGCTCTAGACGCAAATATTGGTGTGAGAGCTAATTCAATCAAGGAAACACTGCATGTTGGTGAAGGGCATATTGAAGAAGGATCAGCCGAGTGGTTCTTGTGGGAGAACAACTCCATTTGGCTCACTAACTTCACACACCATCAGGCTTCCAAGCAGCTCTCAAGGAAACTCAGTTTTCACACTCTATGCTTAGTGCCCTTTGAGTGCCTAGGACTGAAATGAAGCTTGGTGAGGATCCCACACAAACGAGTGCTCCACATGCGGGTTTCACATGCCAAAAACTCCACATTCTCAGGCAACTTCAGCGCCACAGCCGTTTTCAGATAGCCCTCAATGCAAAGGCTCTTGACGCAAATATTGGTGTGAGAGCTAATTCAATCAAGGAAACACTGCATGTTGGTGAAGGGCATATTGAAGAAGGATCAGCCGAGTGGTTCTTGTGGGAGAACAACTCCATTTGGCTCACTAACTTCACACACCATCAGGCTTCCAAGCAGCTCTCAAGGAAACTCAGTTTTCACACTCTATGCTTAGTGCCCTTTGCGTGCCTAGAACTGAAATAAAGCTTGGTGAGCATCCCACACAAACGAATGCTCCACATGCGGGTTTCACATGACAAAAACTCCACATTCACAGGCAACTTCAGCGCCACAGCCGTTTTCAGATAGCCCTCAATGCAAAGGCTCTAGACGCAAATATTGGTGTGAGAGCTAATTCAATCAAGGAAACACTGCATGTTGGTGAAGGGCATATTGAAGAAGGATCAGCCGAGTGGTTCTTATGGGAGAACAACTCCATTTGGCTCACTAACTTCACACACCATCAGGCTTCCAAGCAGCTCTCAAGGAAACTCAGTTTTCACACTCTATGCTTAGTGCCCTTTGAGTGCCTAGGACTGAAATGAAGCTTGGTGAGCATCCCACACAAACGAATGCTCCACATGCGGGTTTCACATGCCACCAACTCCACATTCTCAGGCAACTTCAGCGCCACAGCCGTTTTCAGATAGCCCTCAATGCAAAGGCTCTAGACGCAAATATTGGTGTGAGAGCTAATTCAATCAAGGAAACACTGCATGTTGGTGAAGGGCATATTGAAGAAGGATCAGGCGAGTGGTTCTTGTGGGAGAACAACTCCATTTGGCTCACTAACTTCACACACCATCAGGCTTCCAAGCAGCTCTCAAGGAAACTCAGTTTTCACACTCTATGCTTAGTGCCCTTTGAGTGCATTATCTAGGAATGAACCTGGTAGAGCATCCCACAGAAACGAAGGCTCCACATGCGGGTTTCACATGCCACCAACTCCACATTCACAGGCAACTTCAGCGCCACAGCCGTTTTCAGATAGCCCTCAATACAAAGGCTCTAGACGCAAATATTGGTGTGAGAGCTAATTCAATCAAGGAAACACTGCATGTTGGTGAAGGGCATATTGAAGAAGGATCAGCCGAGTGGTGCTTGTGGGAGAACAACTCCATTTGGCTCACTAACTTCACACACCATCAGGCTTCGAAGCAGCTCTCAAGGAATCTCAGTTTTCACACTCTATGCTTAGTGCCCTTTGAGTGCCTAGGACTGAAATGAAGCTTGGTGAGCATCCCACACAAACCAATGCTCCACATGCGGGTTTCACATGCCACCAACTCCACATTCACAGGCAACTTCAGCGCCACAGCCGTTTTCAGATAGCCTTCAATGCACAGGCTCTAGACGCAAATATTGGTGTGAGAGCTAATTCAATCAAGGAAACACTGCATGTTGGTGAAGGGCATATTGAAGAAGGATCAGCCGAGTGGTTCTTGTGGGAGAACAACTCCATTTGGCTCACTAACTTCACACACCATCAGCCTTCCAAGCAGCTATCAAGGAATCTCAGTTTTCACACTCTAAGCTGAGTGACCTGTGAGTGCATTATCTAGGAATGAACCTGGTAGAGCATCCCACACAAACGAATGCTCCACATGCGGGTTTCACATGCCACCAACTCCACATTCACAGGCAACTTCAGCGCCACAGCCATTTTCAGATAGCCCTCAATGCAAAGGCTCTAGACGCAAATATTGGTGTGAGAGCTAATTCAATCAAGGAAACACTGCATGTTGGTGAAGGGCATATTGAAGAAGGATCAGCCGAGTGGTTCTTGTGGGAGAACAACTCCATTTGGCTCACTAACTTCACACACCATCAGGCTTCCAAGCAGCTCTCAAGGAAACTCAGTTTTCACACTCTATGCTTAGTGCCCTTTGCGTGCATTATCTAGGAATGAACCTGGTAGAGCATCCGAAACAAACGAATGCTCCACATGCGGGTTTCACATGCCACCAACTCCACATTCACAGGCAACTTCAGCGCCACAGCCGTTTTCAGATAGCCCTCAATGCAAAGGCTCTAGACGCAAATATTGGTGTGAGAGCTAATTCAATCAAGGAAACACTGCATGTTGGTGAAGGGCATATTGAAGAAGGATCAGCCGAGTGGTTCTTGTGGGAGAACAACTCCATTTGGCTCACTAACTTCACACACCATCAGGCTTCCAAGCAGCTCTCAAGGAAACTCAGTTTTCACACTCTATGCTTAGTGCCCTGTGAGTGCCTAGGACTGAAATGAATCTTGGTGAGGATCCCACACAAACGAGTGCTCCACATGCGGGTTTCACATGCCAAAAACTCCACATTCTCAGGCAACTTCAGCGCCACAGCCGTTTTCAGATAGCCCTCAATGCAAAGGCTCTAGACGCAAATATTGGTGTGAGAGCTAATTCAATCAAGGAAACACTGCATGTTGGTGAAGGGCATATTAAAGAAGGATCAGCCGAGTGGTTCTTGTGGGAGAACAACTCCATTTGGCTCACTAACTTCACACACCATCAGGCTTCCAAGCAGCTCTCAAGGAAACTCAGTTTTCATACTCTATGCTTAGTGCCCTTTGAGTGCATTATCTAGGAATGAACCTGGTAGAGCACCCCACACAAACCAATGCTCCACATGCCGGTTTCACATGCCACCAACTCCACATTCACAGGCAACTTCAGCGCCACAGCCGTTTTCAGATAGCCCTCAATACAAAGGCTCTAGACGCAAATAATGGTGTGAGACCTAATTCAATCAAGGAAACACTGCATGTTGTTGAATGGCATATTGAAGAAGGATCAACCGAGTGGTTCTTGTAGGAGAACAACTCCATTTGGCTCACTAACTTCACACACCATCAGGCTTCCAAGCAGCTCTCAAGGAAACTCAGTTTTCACACTCTATGCTTAGTGCCCTTTGAGTGCCTAGGACTGAAATAAAGCTTGGTGAGCATCCCTCACAAACGAATGCTCCACATGCGGGTTTCACATGCCACCAACTCCACATTCACAGGCAACTTCAGCGCCACAGCCGTTTTCAGATAGCCCTCAATGCAAAGGCTCTAGATGCAAATATTGGTGTGAGAGCTAATTCAATCAAGGAAACACTGCATGTTGGTGAAGGACATATTGAAGAAGGATCAGCCGAGTGGTTCTTGTGGGAGAACAACTCCATTTGGCTCACTAACTTCACACACCATCAGGCTTCCAAGCAGCTCTCAAGGAAACTCAGTTTTCACACTCTATGCTTAGTGCCCTTTGAGTGCCTAGGACTGAAATGAAGCTTGGTGAGCATCCCACACAAACGAATGCTCCACATGCGGGTTTCACATGCCACCAACTCCAAATTCTCAGGCAACTTCAGCGCCACAGCCGTTTTCAGATAGCCCTCAATACAAAGGCTCTAGACGCAAATATTGGTGTGAGAGCTAATTCAATCAAGGAAACACTGCATGTTGGTGAAGGGCATATTGAAGAAGGATCAGCCGAGTGGTTCTTGTGGGAGAACAACTCCATTTGGCTCACTAACTTCACACACCATCAGGCTTCCAAGCAGCTCTCAAGGAAACTCAGTTTTCACACTCTATGCTTAGTGCCCTTTGCGTGCATTATCTAGGAATGAACCTGGTAGAGCATCCGAAACAAACGAATGCTCCACATGCGGGTTTCACATGCCACCGACTCCACATTCACAGGCAACTTCAGCGCCACAGCCGTTTTCAGATAGCCCTCAATGCAAAGGCTCTAGACGCAAATATTGTTGTGAGAGCTAATTCAATCAAGGAAACACTGCATGTGGGTGAAGGGCATATTGAAGAAGGATCAGCCGAGTGGTTCTTGTGGGAGAACAACTCCATTTGGCTCACTAACTTCACACACCATCAGGCTTCCAAGCAGCTCTCAAGGAAACTCAGTTTTCACACTCTATGCTTAGTGCCCTTTGAGTGCCTAGGACTGAAATGAAGCTTGGTGAGCATCCCACACAAACGAATGCTCCACATGCGGGTTTCACATGCCACCAACTCCAAATTCTCAGGCAACTTCAGCGCCACAGCCGTTTTCAGATAGCCCTCAATACAAAGGCTCTAGACGGAAATATTGGTGTGAGAGCTAATTCAATCAAGGAAACACTGCATGTGGGTGAAGGGCATATTGAAGAAGGATCAGCCGAGTGGTTCTTGTGGGAGAACAACTCCATTTGGCTCACTAACTTCACACACCATCAGGCTTCCAAGCAGCTCTCAAGGAAACTCAGTTTTCACACTCTATGCTTAGTGCCCTTTGAGTGCCTAGGACTGAAATGAAGCTTGGTGAGCATCCCACACAAACGAATGCTCCACATGCGGGTTTCACATGCCACCAACTCCAAATTCTCAGGCAACTTCAGCGCCACAGCCGTTTTCAGATAGCCCTCAATACAAAGGCTCTAGACGGAAATATTGGTGTGAGAGCTAATTCAATCAAGGAAACACTGCATGTGGGTGAAGGGCATATTGAAGAAGGATCAGCCGAGTGGTTCTTGTGGGAGAACAACTCCATTTGGCTCACTAACTTCACACACCATCAGGCTTCCAAGCAGCTCTCAAGGAAACTCAGTTTTCACACTCTATGCTTAGTGCCCTTTGAGTGTTTAGGACTGAAATGAAGCTTGGTGAGCATCCCACACAAACGAATGCTCCACATGCGGGTTTCACATGCCACCAACTCCACATTCACAGGCAACTTCAGCGCCACAGCCGTTTTCAGATAGCCCTCAATGCAAAGGTTCTAGACGCAAATATTGGTGTGAGAGCTAATTCAATCAAGGAAACACTGCATGTTGGTGAAGGGCATATTGAAGAAGGATCAGCCGAGTGGTTCTTGTGGGAGAACAACTCCATTTGGCTCACTAACTTCACACACCATCAGGCTTCCAAGCAGCTCTCAAGGAAACTCAGTTTTCACACTCTATGCTTAGTGCCCTTTGCGTGCATTATTTAGCAATGAACATGGTAGAGCATCCCACACAAACGAATGCTCCACATGCGGGTTTCACATGCCACCAACTCCACATTCACAGGCAACTTCAGCGCCACAGCCGTTTTCAGATAGCCCTCAATGCAAAGGCTCTAGATGCAAATATTGGTGTGAGAGCTAATTCAATCAAGGAAACACTGCATGTTGGTGAAGGGCATATTGAAGAAGGATCAGCCGAGTGGTTCTTGTGGGAGAACAACTCCATTTGGCTCACTAACTTCACACACCATCAGGCTTCCAAGCAGCTCTCAAGGAAACTCAGTTTTCACACTCTATGCTTAGTGCCCTTTGAGTGCCTAGGACTGAAATAAAGCGTGGTGAGCATCCCACACAAACGAATGCTCCACATGCCGGTTTCACATGCCACCAACTCCACATTCACAGGCAACTTCAGCGCCACAGCCGTTTTCAGATAGCCCTCAATGCACAGGCTCTAGACGCAAATATTGGTGTGAGAGCTAATTCAATCAAGGAAACACTGCATGTTGGTGAAGGGCATATTGAAGAAGGATCAGCCGAGTGGTTCTTGTGGGAGAACAACTCCATTTGGCTCACTAACTTCACACACCATCAGGCTTCCAAGCAGCTCTCAAGGAAACTCAGTTTTCACACTCTATGCTTAGTGCCCTTTGAGTGCATTCTCTAGGAATGTACCTGGTAGAGCATCCCACACAAACGAATGCTCCACATGCGGGTTTCACATGCCACCAACTCCACATTCTCAGGCAAATTCAGCGCCACAGCCGTTTTCAGATAGCCCTCAATGCAAAGGCTCTAGACGCAAATATTGGTGTGAGAGCTAATTCAATCAAGGAAACACTGCATGTTGGTGAAGGGCATATTGAAGAAGGATCAGCCGAGTGGTTCTTGTGGGAGAACAACTCCATTTGGCTCACTAACTTCACACACCATCAGGCTTCCAAGCAGCTCTCAAGGAAACTCAGTTTTCACACTCTATGCTTAGTGTCCTTTGAGTGCCTAGGACTGAAATGAAGCTTGGTGAGCATCCCACACAAACGAGTGCTCCACATGCGGTTTTCACATGCCACCAACTCCACATTCTCAGGCAACTTCAGCGCCACAGCCGTTTTCAGATAGCCCTCAATGCAAAGGCTCTAGACGCAAATATTGGTGTGAGAGCTAATTCAATCAAGGAAACACTGCATGTGGGTGAAGGGCATATTGAAGAAGGATCAGCCGAGTGGTTCTTGTGGGAGAACAACTCCATTTGGCTCACTAACTTCACACACCATCAGGCTTCCAAGCAGCTCTCAAGGAAACTCAGTTTTCACACTCTATGCTTAGTGCCCTTTGAGTGCATTATCTAGGAATGAACCTGGTAGAGCATCCCACACAAACGAATGCTCCACATGCGGGTTTCACATGCCACCGACTCCACATTCACAGGCAACTTCAGCGCCACAGCCGTTTTCAGATAGCCTTCAATGCAAAGGCTCTAGACGCAAATATTGTTGTGAGAGCTAATTCAATCAAGGAAACACTGCATGTTGGTGAAGGGCATATTGAAGAAGGATCAGCCGAGTGGTTCTTGTGGGAGAACAACTCCATTTGGCTCACTAACTTCACACACCATCAGGCTTCCAAGCAGCTCTCAAGGAAACTCAGTTTTCACACTCTATGCTTAGTGCCCTTTGAGTGCCTAGGACTGAAATGAAGCTTGGTGAGCATCCCACACAAACGAATGCTCCACATGCCGGTTTCACATGCCACCAACTCCACATTCACAGGCAACTTCAGCGCCACAGCCGTTTTCAGATAGCCCTCAATGCAAAGGCTCTAGATGCAAATATTGGTGTGAGACCTAATTCAATCAAGGAAACACTGCATGTTGGTGAAGGGCATATTGAAGAAGGATCAGCCGAGTGGTTCTTGTGGGAGAACAACTCCATTTGGCTCACTAACTTCACACACCATCAGGCTTCCAAGCAGCTCTCAAGGAAACTCAGTTTTCACACTCTATGCTTAGTGCCCTTTGAGTGCATTATCTAGGAATGAACCTGGTAGAGCATCCCACACAAACGAATGCTCCACATGCGGGTTTCACATGCCACCGACTCCACATTCACAGGCAACTTCAGCGCCACAGCCGTTTTCAGATAGCCTCAATGCAAAGGCTCTAGACGCAAATATTGTTGTGAGAGCTAATTCAATCAAGGAAACACTGCATGTTGGTGAAGGGCATATTGAAGAAGGATCAGCCGAGTGGTTCTTGTGGGAGAACAACTCCATTTGGCTCACTAACTTCACACACCATCAGGCTTCCAAGCAGCTCTCAAGGAAACTCAGTTTTCACACTCTATGCTTAGTGCCCTTTGAGTGCCTAGGACTGAAATGAAGCTTGGTGAGCATCCCACACAAACGAATGCTCCACATGCCGGTTTCACATGCCACCAACTCCACATTCACAGGCAACTTCAGCGCCACAGCCGTTTTCAGATAGCCCTCAATGCAAAGGCTCTAGACGCAAATATTGGTGTGAGAGCTAATTCAATCAAGGAAACACTGCATGTGGGTGAAGGGCATATTGAAGAAGGATCAGCCGAGTGGTTCTTGTGGGAGAACAACTCCATTTGGCTCACTAACTTCACACACCATCAGGCTTCCAAGCAGCTCTCAAGGAAACTCAGTTTTCACACTCTATGCTTAGTGCCCTTTGAGTGTTTAGGACTGAAATGAAGCTTGGTGAGCATCCCACACAAACGAATGCTCCACATGCGGGTTTCACATGCCACCAACTCCACATTCACAGGCAACTTCAGCGCCACAGCCGTTTTCAGATAGCCCTCAATGCAAAGGTTCTAGACGCAAATATTGGTGTGAGAGCTAATTCAATCAAGGAAACACTGCATGTTGGTGAAGGGCATATTGAAGAAGGATCAGCCGAGTGGTTCTTGTGGGAGAACAACTCCATTTGGCTCACTAACTTCACACACCATCAGGCTTCCAAGCAGCTCTCAAGGAAACTCAGTTTTCACACTCTATGCTTAGTGCCCTTTGCGTGCATTATTTAGCAATGAACATGGTAGAGCATCCCACACAAACGAATGCTCCACATGCGGGTTTCACATGCCACCAACTCCACATTCACAGGCAACTTCAGCGCCACAGCCGTTTTCAGATAGCCCTCAATGCAAAGGCTGTAAATGCAAATATTGGTGTGAGAGCTAATTCAATCAAGGAAACACTGCATGTTGGTGAAGGGCATATTGAAGAAGGATCAGCCGAGTGGTTCTTGTGGGAGAACAACTCCATTTGGCTCACTAACTTCACACACCATCAGGCTTCCAAGCAGCTCTCAAGGAAACTCAGTTTTCACACTCTATGCTTAGTGCCCTTTGAGTGCCTAGGACTGAAATAAAGCGTGGTGAGCATCCCACACAAACGAATGCTCCACATGCCGGTTTCACATGCCACCAACTCCACATTCACAGGCAACTTCAGCGCCACAGCCGTTTTCAGATAGCCCTCAATGCACAGGCTCTAGACGCAAATATTGGTGTGAGAGCTAATTCAATCAAGGAAACACTGCATGTTGGTGAAGGGCATATTGAAGAAGGATCAGCCGAGTGGTTCTTGTGGGAGAACAACTCCATTTGGCTCACTAACTTCACACACCATCAGGCTTCCAAGCAGCTCTCAAGGAAACTCAGTTTTCACACTCTATGCTTAGTGCCCTTTGAGTGCATTCTCTAGGAATGTACCTGGTAGAGCATCCCACACAAACGAATGCTCCACATGCGGGTTTCACATGCCACCAACTCCACATTCTCAGGCAAATTCAGCGCCACAGCCGTTTTCAGATAGCCCTCAATGCAAAGGCTCTAGACGCAAATATTGGTGTGAGAGCTAATTCAATCAAGGAAACACTGCATGTTGGTGAAGGGCATATTGAAGAAGGATCAGCCGAGTGGTTCTTGTGGGAGAACAACTCCATTTGGCTCACTAACTTCACACACCATCAGGCTTCCAAGCAGCTCTCAAGGAAACTCAGTTTTCACACTCTATGCTTAGTGTCCTTTGAGTGCCTAGGACTGAAATGAAGCTTGGTGAGCATCCCACACAAACGAGTGCTCCACATGCGGTTTTCACATGCCACCAACTCCACATTCTCAGGCAACTTCAGCGCCACAGCCGTTTTCAGATAGCCCTCAATGCAAAGGCTCTAGACGCAAATATTGGTGTGAGAGCTAATTCAATCAAGGAAACACTGCATGTGGGTGAAGGGCATATTGAAGAAGGATCAGCCGAGTGGTTCTTGTGGGAGAACAACTCCATTTGGCTCACTAACTTCACACACCATCAGGCTTCCAAGCAGCTCTCAAGGAAACTCAGTTTTCACACTCTATGCTTAGTGCCCTTTGAGTGCATTATCTAGGAATGAACCTGGTAGAGCATCCCACACAAACGAATGCTCCACATGCGGGTTTCACATGCCACCGACTCCACATTCACAGGCAACTTCAGCGCCACAGCCGTTTTCAGATAGCCTTCAATGCAAAGGCTCTAGACGCAAATATTGTTGTGAGAGCTAATTCAATCAAGGAAACACTGCATGTTGGTGAAGGGCATATTGAAGAAGGATCAGCCGAGTGGTTCTTGTGGGAGAACAACTCCATTTGGCTCACTAACTTCACACACCATCAGGCTTCCAAGCAGCTCTCAAGGAAACTCAGTTTTCACACTCTATGCTTAGTGCCCTTTGAGTGCCTAGGACTGAAATGAAGCTTGGTGAGCATCCCACACAAACGAATGCTCCACATGCCGGTTTCACATGCCACCAACTCCACATTCACAGGCAACTTCAGCGCCACAGCCGTTTTCAGATAGCCCTCAATGCAAAGGCTCTAGATGCAAATATTGGTGTGAGACCTAATTCAATCAAGGAAACACTGCATGTTGGTGAAGGGCATATTGAAGAAGGATCAGCCGAGTGGTTCTTGTGGGAGAACAACTCCATTTGGCTCACTAACTTCACACACCATCAGGCTTCCAAGCAGCTCTCAAGGAAACTCAGTTTTCACACTCTATGCTTAGTGCCCTTTGAGTGCATTATCTAGGAATGAACCTGGTAGAGCATCCCACACAAACGAATGCTCCACATGCGGGTTTCACATGCCACCGACTCCACATTCACAGGCAACTTCAGCGCCACAGCCGTTTTCAGATAGCCTCAATGCAAAGGCTCTAGACGCAAATATTGTTGTGAGAGCTAATTCAATCAAGGAAACACTGCATGTTGGTGAAGGGCATATTGAAGAAGGATCAGCCGAGTGGTTCTTGTGGGAGAACAACTCCATTTGGCTCACTAACTTCACACACCATCATGCTTCCAAGCAGCTCTCAAGGAAACTCAGTTTTCACACTCTATGCTTAGTGCCCTTTGAGTGCCTAGGACTGAAATGAAGCTTGGTGAGCATCCCACACAAACGAATGCTCCACATGCCGGTTTCACATGCCACCAACTCCACATTCACAGGCAACTTCAGCGCCACAGCCGTTTTCAGATAGCCCTCAATGCAAAGGCTCTAGACGCAAATATTGGTGTGAGAGCTAATTCAATCAAGGAAACACTGCATGTTGGTGAAGGGCATATTGAAGAAGGATCAGCCGAGTGGTTCTTGTGGAGAACAACTCCATTTGGCTCACTAACTTCACACACCATCAGGCTTCCAAGCAGCTCTCAAGGAAAACAAGGGGGTTTTCACACTCTATGCTTAGTGCCCTTTGAGTGCCTAGGACTGAAATGAAGCTTGGTGAGCATCCCACACAAACGAATGCTCCACATGCCGGTTTCACATGCCACCAACTCCACATTCACAGGCAACTTCAGCGCCACAGCCGTTTTCAGATAGCCCTCAATGCAAAGGCTCTAGACGCAAATATTGGTGTGAGAGCTAATTCAATCAAGGAAACACTGCATGTTGGTGAAGGGCATATTGAAGAAGGATCAGCCGAGTGGTTCTTGTGGGAGAACAACCCCATTTGGCTCACTAACTTCACACACCATCAGGCTTCCAAGCAGCTCTCAAGGAAACTCAGTTTTCACACTCTATGCTTAGTGCCCTTTGAGTGCATTATCTAGGAATGAACCTGGTAGAGCATCCCACACAAACGAATGCTCCACATGCGGGTTTCACATGCCACCGACTCCACATTCACAGGCAAATTCAGCGCCACAGCCGTTTTCAGATAGCCTCAATGCAAAGGCTCTAGACGCAAATATTGTTGTGAGAGCTAATTCAATCAAGGAAACACTGCATGTTGGTGAAGGGCATATTGAAGAAGGATCAGCCGAGTGGTTCTTCTGGGAGAACAACTCCATTTGGCTCACTAACTTCACACACCATCAGGCTTCCAAGCAGCTCTCAAGGAAACTCAGTTTTCACACTCTATGCTTAGTGCCCTTTGAGTGCATTATCTAGGAATGAACCTGGTAGAGCATCCCACACAAATGAATGCTCCACACGCGGGTTTCACATGCCACCAACTCCACATTCTCAGGCAACTTCAGCGCCACAGCCGTTTTCAGATAGCCCTCAATGCAAAGGCTCTAAACGCAAATATTGGTGTGAGAGCTAATTCAATCAAGGAAACACTGCATGTTGGTGAAGGGCATATTGAAGAAGGATCAGCCGAGTGGTTCTTGTGGGAGAACAACTCCATTTGGCTCACTAACTTCACACTCCATCAGGCTTCCAAGCAGCTCTCAAGGAAACTCAGTTTTCACACTCTATGCTTAGTGCCCTTTGAGTGTTTAGGACTGAAATGAAGCTTGGTGAGCATCCCACACAAACGAATGCTCCACATGTGGGTTTCACATGCCACCAACTCCACATTCACAGGCAACTTCAGAGCCACAGCCGTTTTCAGATAGCCTCAATGCAAAGGCTGTAAATGCAAATATTGGTGTGAGAGCTAATTCAATCAAGGAAACACTGCATGTTGGTGAAGGGCATATTGAAGAAGGATCAGCCGAGTGGTTCTTGTGGGAGAACAACTCCATTTGGCTCACTAACTTCACACACCATCAGGCTTCCAAGCAGCTCTCAAGGAAACTCAGTTTTCATAGTCTATGCTTAGTGCCCTTTGAGTGTTTAGGACTGAAATGAAGCTTGGTGAGCATCCCACACAAACGAATGCTCCACATGCGGGTTTCACATGCCACCAACTCCACATTCACAGGCAACTTCAGCGCCACAGCCGTTTTCAGATAGCCCTCAATGCAAAGGTTCTAGACGCAAATATTGGTGTGAGAGCTAATTCAATCAAGGAAACACTGCATGTGGGTGAAGGGCATATTGAAGAAGGATCAGCCGAGTGGTTCTTGTGGGAGAACAACTCCATTTGGCTCACTAACTTCACACACCATCAGGCTTCCAAGCAGCTCTCAAGGAAACTCAGTTTTCACACTCTATGCTTAGTGCCCTTTGCGTGCATTATTTAGCAATGAACCTGGTAGAGCATCCCAAACAAACGAATGCTCCACATGCGCGTTTCACATGCCACCAACTCCACATTCACAGGCAACTTCAGCGCCACAGCCGTTTTCAGATAGCCCTCAATGCAAAGGCTGTAAATGCAAATATTGGTGTGAGAGCTAATTCAATCAAGGAAACACTGCATGTTGGTGAAGGGCATATTGAAGAAGGATCAGCCGAGTGGTTCTTGTGGGAGAACAACTCCATTTGGCTCACTAACTTCACACTCCATCAGGCTTCCAAGCAGCTCTCAAGGAAACTCAGTTTTCACACTCTATGCTTAGTGCCCTTTGAGTGTTTAGGACTTAAATGAATCTTGGTGAGCATCCCACACAAACGAATGCTCCACATGCCGGTTTCACATGCCACCAACTCCACATTCACAGGCAACTTCAGCGCCACAGCCGTTTTCAGATAGCCCTCAATGCAAAGGCTGTAAATGCAAATATTGGTGTGAGAGCTAATTCAATCAAGGAAACACTGCATGTTGGTGAAGGGCATATTGAAGAAGGATCAGCCGAGTGGTTCTTGTGGGAGAACAACTCCATTTGGCTCACTAACTTCACACACCATCAGGCTTCCAAGCAGCTCTCAAGGAAACTCAGTTTTCATAGTCTATGCTTAGTGCCCTTTGAGTGTTTAGGACTGAAAGGAAGCTTGGTGAGCATCCCACACAAACGAATGCTCCACATGCGGGTTTCACATGCCACCAACTCCACATTCACAGGCAACTTCAGCGCCACAGCCGTTTTCAGATAGCCCTCAATGCAAAGGTTCTAGACGCAAATATTGGTGTGAGAGCTAATTCAGTCAAGGAAACACTGCATGTTGGTGAAGGGCATATTGAAGAAGGATCAGCCGAGTGGTTCTTGTGGGAGAACAACTCCATTTGGCTCACTAACTTCACACACCATCAGGCTTCCAAGCAGCTCTCAAGGAAACTCAGTTTTCACACTCTATGCTTAGTGCCCTTTGAGTGCCTAGGACTGAAATGAAGCTTCGTGAGCATCGCACACAAACGAATGCTCCACATGCCGGTTTCACATGCCACCAACTCCACATTCACAGGCAACTTCAGCGCCACAGCCGTTTTCAGATAGCCCTCAATGCAAAGGCTGTAAATGCAAATATTGGTGTGAGAGCTAATTCAATCAAGGAAACACTGGTGAAGGGCATATTGAAGAAGGATCAGCCGAGTGGTTCTTGTGGGGAGGAAACAACCCCATTTGGCTCACTAACTTCACACACCATCAGGCTTCCAAGCAGCTCTCAAGGAAACTCAGTTTTCACACTCTATGCTTAGTGCCCTTTGAGTGCATTATCTAGGAATGAACCTGGTAGAGCATCCCACACAAACGAATGCTCCACATGCGGGTTTCACATGCCACCGACTCCACATTCACAGGCAACTTCAGCGCCACAGCCGTTTTCAGATATCCTCAATGCAAAGGCTCTAGACGCAAATATTGTTGTGAGAGCTAATTCAATCAAGGAAACACTGCATGTGGGTGAAGGGCATATTGAAGAAGGATCAGCCGAGTGGTTCTTGTGGGAGAACAACTCCATTTGGCTCACTAACTTCACACACCATCAGGCTTCCAAGCAGCTCTCAAGGAAACTCAGTTTTCACACTCTATGCTTAGTGCCCTGTGAGTGCATTATCTAGGAATGAACCTGGTAGAGCATCCCACACAAACGAATGCTCCACACGCGGGTTTCACATGCCACCAACTCCACATTCACAGGCAACTTCAGCGCCACAGCCGTTTTCAGATAGCCCTCAATGCAAAGGCTCTAAACGCAAATATTGGTGTGAGAGCTAATTCAATCAAGGAAACACTGCATGTTGGTGAAGGGCATATTGAAGAAGGATCAGCCGAGTGGTTCTTGTGGGAGAACAACTCCATTTGGCTCACTAACTTCACACACCATCAGGCTTCCAAGCAGCTCTCAAGGAAACTCAGTTTTCACACTCTATGCTTAGTGCCCTTTGAGTGCCTAGGACTGAAATGAAAGCTTGGTGAGCATTCCACACAAACGAATGCTCCACATGCCGGTTTCACATGCCACCAACTCCACATTCACAGGCAACTTCAGCGCACAGCCGTTTTTCAGATAGCCCTCAATGCAAAGGCTCTAGATGCAAATATTGGTGTGAGACCTAATTCAATCAAGGAAACACTGCATGTTGGTGAAGGGCATATTGAAGAAGGATCAGCCGAGTGGTTCTTGTGGGAGAACAACCCCATTTGGCTCACTAACTTCACACACCATCAGGCTTCCAAGCAGCTCTCAAGGAAACTCAGTTTTCACACTCTATGCTTAGTGCCCTTTGCGTGCATTATCTAGGAATGAACCAGGTAGAGCATCCCAAACAAACGAATGCTCCACATGCGGGTTTCACATGCCACCGACTCCACATTCACAGGCAACTTCAGCGCCACAGCCGTTTTCAGATAGCCTCAATGCAAAGGCTCTAGACGCAAATATTGTTGTGAGACCTAATTCAATCAAGGAAACACTGCATGTGGGTGAAGGGGCATATTGAAGAAGGATCAACCGAGTGGTTCTTGTGGGAGAACAACTCCATTTGGCTCACTAACTTCACACACCATCAGGCTTCCAAGCAGCTCTCAAGGAAACTCAGTTTTTCACACTCTATGCTTAGTGCCCTTTGAGTGCCTAGGACTGAAATGAAGCTTCGTGAGCATCGCACACAAACGAATGCTCCACATGCCGGTTTCACATGCCACCAACTCCACATTCACAGGCAACTTCAGCGCCACAGCCGTTTTCAGATAGCCCTCAATGCAAAGGCTCTAGACGCAAATATTGGTGTGAGAGCTAATTCAATCAAGGAAACACTGCATGTGGGTGAAGGGCATATTGAAGAAGGATCAGCCGAGTGGTTCTTGTGGGAGAACACCCCATTTGGCTCACTAGCTTCACACACCATCAGGCTTCCAAGCAGCTCTCAAGGAAACTCAGTTTTCACACTCTATGCTTAGTGCCCTTTGCGTGCATTATCTAGGAATGAACCTGGTAGAGCATCCCAAACAAACGAATGCTCCACATGCGGGTTTCACATGCCACCGACTCCACATTCACAGGCAACTTCAGCGCCACAGCCGTTTTCAGATAGCCTCAATGCAAAGGCTCTAGACGCAAATATTGTTGTGAGAGCTAATTCAATCAAGGAAACACTGCATGTGGGTTAAGGGCATATTGAAGAAGGATCAGCCGAGTGGTTCTTGTGGGAGAACAACTCCATTTGGCTCACTAACTTCACACACCATCAGGCTTCCAAGCAGCTCTCAAGGAAACTCAGTTTTCACACTCTATGCTTAGTGCCCTTTGAGTGCATTATCTAGGAATGAACCTGGTAGAGCATCCCACACAAACGAATGCTCCACACGCGGGTTTCACATGCCACCAACTCCACATTCACAGGCAACTTCAGCGCCACAGACGTTTTCAGATAGCCCTCAATGCAAAGGCTCTAAACGCAAATATTGGTGTGAGAGCTAATTCAATCAAGGAAACACTGCATGTTGCTGAAGGGCATATTGAAGAAGGATCAGCCGAGTGGTTCTTGTGGGAGAACAACTCCATTTGGCTCACTAACTTCACACTCCATCAGGCTTCCAAGCAGCTCTCAAGGAAACTCAGTTTTCACACTCTAGCTTAGTGTCCTTTGAGTGCCTAGGACTGAAATGAAGCTTGGTGAGCATCCCACACAAACGAGTGCTCCACATGCGGTTTTCACATGCCACCAACTCCACATTCTCAGTCAACTTCAGCGCCACAGCCGTTTTCAGATAGCCCTCAATGCAAAGGCTCTAGACGCAAATATTTGTGTCAGAGCTAATCCAATCAAGGAAACACTGCATGTTGGTGAAGGGCATATTGAAGAAGGATCAGCCGAGTGGTTCTTGTGGGAGAACAACTCCATTTGGCTCACTAACTTCACACACCATCAGCCTTCCAAGCAGCTCTCAAGGAAACTCAGTTTTCACACTCTATGCTTAGTGCCCTTTGAGTGCCTAGGACTGAAATGAAGCTTGGTGAGCATCCCACACAAACGAATGCTCCACATGCCGGTTTCACATGCCACCAACTCCACATTCACAGGCAACTTCAGCGCCACAGCCGTTTTTCAGATAGCCCTCAATCCAAAGGCTCTAGACGCAAATATTGGTGTGAGAGCTAATTCAATCAAGGAAACACTGCATGTTGGTGAATGGCATATTGAAGAAGGATCAGCCGAGTGGTTTCTTGTGGGAGAACAACCCCATTTGGCTCACTAACTTCACACACCATCAGCCTTCCAAGCAGCTCTCAAGGTAACTCAGTTTTCACACTCTATGCTAAGTGCCCTTTGCGTGCATTATTTAGGAATGAACCTGGTAGAGCATCCCACACAAACGAATGCTCACATGCGGGTTTCACATGCCACCAACTCCACATTCACAGGCAACTTCAGCGCCACAGCCGTTTTCAGATAGCCCTCAATCCAAAGGCTCTAGACGCAAAATATTGGTGTGAGAGCTAATTCAATCAAGGAAACACTGCATGTTGGTGAAGGGCATATTGAAGAAGGATCAGCCGAGTGGTTCTTGTGGGAGAACAACTCCATTTGGCTCACTAACTTCACACACCATCAGGCTTCCAAGCAGCTCTCAAGAAACTCAGTTTTCACACTCTATGCTTAGTGCCCTTTGAGTGCCTAGGACTGAAATGAAGCTTGGTGAGCATAGCACACAAACGAAATGCTCCACATGCCGGTTTCACATGCCACCAACTCCACATTCACAGGCAACTTCAGCGCCACAGACGTTTTCAGATAGCCCTCAATGCAAAGGCTCTAAACGCAAATATTGGTGTGAGAGCTAATTCAATCAAGGAAACTGCATGTTGGTGAAGGGCATATTGAAGAAGGATCAGCCGAGTGGTTCTTGTGGGAGAACAACTCCATTTGGCTCACTAACTTCACACTCCATCAGGCTTCCAAGCAGCTCTCAAGGAAACTCAGTTTTCACACTCTAGCTTAGTGTCCTTTGAGTGCCTAGGACTGAAATGAAGCTTGGTGAGCATCCCACACAAACGAGTGCTCCACATGCGGTTTTCACATGCCACCAACTCCACATTCTCAGGCAACTTCAGCGCCACAGCCGTTTTCAGATAGCCCTCAATCCAAAGGCTCTAGACGCAAATATTGGTGTGAGAGCTAATTCAATCAAGGAAACACTGCATGTTGGTGAAGGGCATATTGAAGAAGGGATCAGCCGAGTGGTTCTTGTGGGAGAACAACTCCATTTGGCTCACTAACTTCACACACCATCAGGCTTCCAAGCAGCTCTCAAGGAAACTCAGTTTTCACACTCTATGCTTAGTGCCCTTTGAGTGCATTCTCTAGGAATGTACCTGGTAGAGCATCCAACAGAAACGAATGCTCCACATGCGGGTTTAACATGCCACCAACTCCACATTCTCAGGCAACTTCAGCGCCACAGCCGTTTTCAGATAGCCCTCAATGCAAAGGCTCTAGACGCAAATATTGGTGTGAGAGCTAATTCAATCAAGGAAACACTGCATGTTGGTGAAGGGCATATTGACGAAGGATCAGCCGAGTGGTTCTTGTGGGAGAACAACTCCATTTGGCTCACTAACTTCACACACCATCAGGCTTCCAAGCAGCTCTCAAGGAAACTCAGTTTTCACACTCTATGCTTAGTGTCCTTTGAGTGCCTAGGACTGAAATGAAACTTGGTGAGCATCCCACACAAACGAGTGCTCCACATGCGGTTTTCACATGCCACCAACTCCACATTCTCAGGCAACTTCAGCGCCACAGCCGTTTTCAGATAGCCCTCAATGCAAAGGCTCTAGACGCAAATATTGGTGTGAGAGCTAATTCAATCAAGGAAACACTGCATGTTGGTGAAGGGCATATTGAAGAAGGATCAGCCGAGTGGTTCTTGTGGGAGAACAACTCCATTTGGCTCACTAACTTCACACACCATCAGGCTTCCAAGCAGCTCTCAAGGAAACTCAGTTTTCACACTCTATGCTTAGTGCCCTTTGAGTGCCTAGGGACTGAAATGAAGCTTGGTGAGCATCCCACACAAACGAATGCTCCACATGCGGGTTTCACATGCCACCAACTCCACATTCACAGGCAACTTCAGCCGCCACAGCCGTTTTCAGATAGCCCTCAATGCAAAGGCTCTAGATGCAAATATTTGGTGTGAGACCTAATTCAATCAAGGAAACACTGCATGTTGGTGAAGGGCATATTGAAGAAGGATCAGCCGAGTGGTTCTTGTGGGAGAACAACTCCATTTGGCTCACTAACTTCACACACCATCAGCCTTCCAAGCAGCTCTCAAGGAAACTCAGTTTTCACACTCTATGCTTAGTGCCCTTTGAGTGCATTATCTAGGAATGAAACCTGGTAGAGCATCCCACACAAACGAATGCTCCACATGCCGGTTTCACATGCCACCAACTCCACATTCACAGGCAACTTCAGCGCCACAGCCGTTTTCAGATAGCCCTCAATGCAAAGGCTCTAGACGCAAATATTGGTGTGAGAGCTAATTCAATCAAGGAAACACTGCATGTTGGTGAAGGGCATATTGACGAAGGATCAGCCGAGTGGGTTCTTGTGGGAGAACAACTCCATTTGGCTCACTAACTTCACACACCATCAGGTTTCCAAGCAGCTCTCAAGGAAACTCAGTTTTCACACTCTATGCTTAGTGTCCTTTGAGTGCATAGGACTGAAATGAAGCTTGGTGAGCATCCCACACAAACGAATGCTCCACATGCGGTTTCACATGCCACCAACTCCACATTCTCAGTCAACTTCAGCGCCACAGCCGTTTTCAGATAGCCTCAATGCAAAGGCTCTAGACGTAAATATTGGTGTGAGAGCTAATTCAATCAAGGAAACACTGCATGTTGGTGAAGGGCATATTGAAGAAGGATCAGCCGAGTGGTTCTTGTGGGAGAACAACTCCATTTGACTCACTAACGTCACACACCATCAGGCTTCCAAGCAGCTCTCAAGGAAACTCAGTTTTCACACTCTATGCTTAGTGCCCTTTGCGTGCATTATTTTAGGAATGAACCTGGTAGAGCATCCCACACAAACGAATGCTCCACATGCGGGTTTCACATGCCACCAACTCCACATTCACAGGCAACTTCAGCGCCACAGCCGTTTTCAGATAGCCCTCAATGCAAAGGCTCTAGACGCAAATATTGGTGTGAGAGCTTATTCAATCAAGGAAACACTGCATGTGGGTGAAGGGCATATTGAAGAAGGATCAGCCGAGTGGTTCTTGTGGGAGAACAACTCCATTTGGCTCACTAACTTCACACACCATCAGGCTTCCAAGCAGCTCTCAAGGAAACTCAGTTTTCACACTCTATGCTTAGTGCCCTTTGAGTGCATTATCTAGGAATGAACCTGGTAGAGCATCCCACACAAACGAATGCTCCACATGCGGGTTTCACATGCCACCAACTCCACATTCACAGGCAACTTCAGCGCCACAGCCGTTTTTCAGATAGCCCCTCAATGCAAAAGGCTCTAGACGCAAATATTGGTGTGAGAGCTAATTCAATCAAGGAAACACTGCATGTTGGTGAAGGGCATATTGAAGAAGGATCAGCCGAGTGGTTCTTGTGGAGAACAACTCCATTTGGCTCACTAACTTCACACACCATCAGGCTTCCAAGCAGCTCTCAAGGAAACTCAGTTTTCACACTCTATGCTTAGTGTCCTTTGAGTGCCTAGGACTGAAATGAAGCTTGGTGAGCATCCCACACAAACGAATGCTCCACATGCGGGGTTCACATGCCACCAACTCCACATTCACAGGCAACTTCAGCGCCACAGCCGTTTTTCAGATAGCCTCAATGCAAACGCTCTAGACGCAAATATTGGTGTGAGAGCTAATTCAATCAAGAAACCACTGCATGTTGGTGAAGGGCATATTGAAGAAGGATCAGCCGAGTGGTGCTTGTGGGAGAACAACTCCATTTGGCTCACTAACTTCACACACCATCAGGCTTCCCAAGCAGCTCTCAAGGAAACTCAGTTTTCACACTCTATGCTTAGTGCCCTTTGAGTGCCTAGGACTGAAATGAAGCTTGGTGAGCATCCCACACAAACGAATGCTCCACATGCCGGTTTCACATGCCACCAACTCCACATTCACAGGCAACTTCAGCGCCACAGACGTTTTCAGATAGCCCTCAATGCAAAGGCTCTAGACGCAAATATTGGTGTGAGAGCTAATTCAATCAAGGAAACACTGCATGTTGGTGAAGGGCATATTGAAGAAGGATCAGCCGAGTGGTTCTTGTGGGGAGAACAGCTCCATTTGGCTCACTAACTCCACACACCATCCAGCCTTCCAAGCAGCTCTCAAGGAAACTCAGTTTTCACACTCTATGCTTAGTGACCCTTTGAGTGCATTATCTAGGAATGAACCTGGTAGAGCATCCCACACAAAACGAATGCTCCACATGCCGGTTTCACATGCCACCAACTCCACATTCACAGGCAACTTCAGTGCCACAGCCGTTTTCAGGCAGCCCTCAATGCAAAGGCTCTAGACGCAAATATTGGTGTGAGAGCTAATTCAATGAAGGAATCACTGCCATGTTGGTGAAGGGCATATTGAAGAAGGATCAGCCGAGTGGTTCTTGTGGGAGAACAACTCCATTTGGCTCACTTACTTCACACACCATCAGGCTTCCAAGCAGCTCTCAAGGAAACTCAGTTTTCACACTCTATGCTTAGTGCCCTTTGCGTGCATTATTTAGCAATGAACCTGGTAGAGCATCCCACACAAACGAATGCTCCACATGCGGGTTTCACATGCCACCAACTCCACATTCACAGGCAACTTCAGCGCCACAGCCCGTTTTCAGATAGCCTCAATGCAAACGCTCTAGACGCAAATATTGGTGTGAGAGCTAATTCAATCAAGGAAACATTGCATGTGGGTGAAGGGCATATTGAAGAAGGATCAGCCTAGTGGTTCTTGTGGGAGAACAACTCCATTTGGCTCACTAACTTCACACACCATCAGGCTTCCAAGCAGCTCTCAAGGAAACTCAGTTTTCACACTCTATGCTTAGTGCCCTTTTGAGTGCATTATCTAGGAATTATCCTCGTAGAGCATCCCACACAAACGAATGCTCCACATGCAGGTTTCACATGCCACCTACTCCACATTCTCAGGCAACTTCAGCGCCACAGCCGTTTTCAGATAGCCCTCAATGCAAAGGCTCTAGACGCAAATATTGGTGTGAGACCTAATTCAATCAAGGAAACACTGCATGTTGGTGAAGGGCATATTGAAGAAGGATCAGCCCGAATGGTTCTTGTGGGAGAACAACTCCATTTGGCTCACTAACTTCACACACCATCAGGCTTCCAAGCAGCTCTCAAGGAAACTCAGTTTTCACACTCTATGCTTAGTGCCCTTTGAGTGCCTAGGACTGAAATGAAGCTTGGTGAGCATCCCACACAAACGAGTGCTCCACATGCGGGTTTCACATGCCACCAACTCCACATTCGCAGGCACCTTCAGCGCCACAGCCGTTTTCAGATAGACCTCAATGCAAAGGCTCTAGACGCAAATATTGGTGTGAGAGCTAATTCAATCAAGGAAACACTGCATGTTGGTGAAGGGCATATTGAAGAAGGATCAGCCGAGTGGTTCTTGTGGGAGAACAACTCCATTTGAATCACTAACGTCACACACCATCAGGCTTCCAAGCAGCTCTCAAGGAAACTCAGTTTTCACACTCCTATGCTTAGTGCCCTTTGAGTGCCTAGGACTGAAATGAAGCTTGGTGAGAATCCCACACAAACCAATGCTCCACATGCGGGTTTCACATGCCACCAACTCCACATTTGCAGGCAACTTCAGCGCCACAGCAGTTTTCAGATAGCCCTCAATGCAAAGGCTCTAGACGCAAATATTGGTGTGAGAGCTAATTCAATCAAGGAAACACTGCATGTGGGTGAAGGGCATATTGAAGAAGGATCAGCCGAGTGGTTCTTGTGGGAGAACAACTCCATTTGGCTCACTAACTTCACACACCATCAGGCTTCCAAGCAGCTCTCAAGGAAACTCAGTTTACACACTCTATGCTTAGTGCCCTTGAGTGCATTATCTAGGAATGATCCTGGTAGAGCATCCCACACAAACGAATGCTCCACATGCGGGTTTCACATGCCACCAACTCCACATTCACAGGCAACTTCAGCGCCACAGCCGTTTTCAGATAGCCTCAATGCAAAGGCTCTAGACGCAAATATTGGTGTGAGAGCTAATTCAATCAAGGAAACACTGCATGTTGGTGAAGGGCATATTGAAGAAGGATCAGCCGAGTGGTTCTTGTGGGAGAACAACTCCATTTGGCTCACTAACCTCGCACACCATCAGGCTTCCAAGCAGCTCTCAAGGAAACTCAGTTTTCACACTCTATGCTTAGTGCCCTTTGAGTGCCTAGGGCTGAAATGAAGCTTGGTGAGCATCCCACACAAACGAGTGCTCCACATGCGGGTTTCACATGCCACCAACTCCACATTCGCAGGCAACTTCAGCGCCACAGCAGTTTTCAGATAGCCCTCAATGCAAAGGCTCTAGACGCAAATATTGGTGTGAGAGCTAATTCAATCAAGGAAACACTGCATGTTGGTGAAGGGGCATATTGAAGAAGGATCAGCCGAGTGGTTCTTGTGGGAGAACAACTCCATTTGGCTCACTAACTTCACACACCATCAGGCTTCGAAGCAGCTCTCAAGGAAACTCAGTTTTCACACTCTATGCTTAGTGCCCTTTGAGTGCATTATCTAGGAATGAATCTGGTAGAGCATCCCACAGAAACGAATGCTCCACATACGGGTTTCACATGCCACCAACTCCACATTCACAGGCAACTTCAGCGCCACAGACGTTTTCAGATAGGCCCTCAATGCAAAGGATCTAGACGCAAATATTGGTGTGAGAGCTAATTCAATCAAGGAAACACTGCATGTGGGTGAAGGGGCATATTGAAGAAGGATCAGCCGAGTGGTTCTTGTGGGAGAACAACTCCATTTGGCTCACTAACTTCACACACCATCAGGCTTCCAAGCAGCTCTCAAGGAAACTCAGTTTTCACACTCTATGCTTAGTGCCCTTTGAGTGCATTATCTAGGAATGAACCTGGTAGAGCATCCCACACAAACGTACATGCTCCACATGCGGGTTTCACATGCCACCTACTCCACATTCTCAGGCAACTTCAGCGCCACAGCCGTTTTCAGATAGCCCTCAATGCAAAGGCTCTAGACGCAAATATTGGTGTGAGAGCTAATTCAATGAAGGAAACACTGCATGTTGGTGAAGGGCATATTGAAGAAGGATCAGCCGAGTGGTTCTTGTGGGAGAACAACTCCATTTGGCTCACTTACTTCACACACCATCAGGCTTCCAAGCAGCTCTCAAGGAAACTCAGTTTTCACACTCTATGCTTAGTGCCCTTTGAGTGCCTAGGACTGAAATGAAGCTTGGTGAGCATCCCACACAAACGAGTGCTCCACATGCGGGTTTCACATGCCACCAACTCCACATTCGCAGGCAACCTTCAGCGCCACAGCCGTTTTCAGATAGCCTCAATGCAAAGGCTCTAGACGCAAATATTGGTGTGAGAGCTAATTCAATCAAGGAAACACTGCCATGTTGGTGAAGGGCATATTGAAGAAGGATCAGCCGACTATTTCTTGTGGGAGAACAACTCCATTTGAATCACTAACGTCACACACCATCAGGCTTCCAAGCAGCTCTCAAGGAAACTCAGTTTTCACACTCCATGCTTAGTGCCCTTTGAGTGCCTAGGACTGAAATGAAGCTTGGTGAGCATCCCACACAAACGAATGCTCCACATGCGGTTTTCACATGCCACCAACTCCACATTCACAGGCAACTTCAGCGCCACAGCCGTTTTCAGATAGCCTCAATGCAAAGGCTCTAGACGCAAATATTAGTGTGAGACCTAATTCAATCAAGGAAACACTGCATGTTGGTGAAGGCCATATTGAAGAAGGATCAGCCGAGTGGTTCTTGTGGGAGAACAACTCCATTTGGCTCACTAACTTCACACACCATCAGGCTTCCAAGCAGCTCTCAAGGAAACTCAGTTTTCACACTCTATGCTTAGTGCCCTTTGAGTGCATTATCTAGGAATGATCCTGGTAGAGCATCCCACACAAACGAATGCTCCACATGCGGGTTTCACATGCCACCAACTCCACATTCACAGGCAACTTCAGCGCCACAGACGTTTTCAGATAGCCTCAATGCAAAGGCTCTAGACGCAAATATTGATGTGAGAGCTAATTCAATCAAGGAAACACTGCATGTTGGTGAAGGGCATATTGAAGAAGGATCAGCCGAGTGGTTCTTGTGGGAGAACAACTCCATTTGACTCACTAACGTCACACACCATCAGGCTTCCAAGCAGCTCTCAAGGAAACTCAGTTTTCACACTCTATGCTTAGTGCCCTTTGAGTGCCTAAGACTGAAATGAAGCTTGGTGAGCATCCCACACAAACGAATGCTCCACATGCGGGTTTCACATGCCACCAACTCCACATTCACAGGCAACTTCAGCGCCACAGCCGTTTTCAGATAGCCCTCAATGCAAAGGCTCTAGACGTAAATATTGGTGTGAGAGCTAATTCAATCAAGGAAACACTGCATGTTGGTGAAGGGCATATTGAAGAAGGATCAGCCGAGTGGTTCTTGTGGGAGAACAACTCCATTTGACTCACTAACGTCACACACCATCAGGCTTCCAAGCAGCTCTCAAGGAAACTCAGTTTTCACACTCTATGGTTAGTGCCCCTTTGAGTGCCTAGGACTGAAATGAAGCTTGGTGAGCATCCCACACAAACGAATGCTCCACATGCGGGTTTCACATGCCACCAACTCCACATTCTCAGGCAACTTCAGCGCCACAGCCCGTTTTCACATAGCCCTCAATGCAAAGGCTCTTGACGCAAATATTGGTGTGAGAGCTAATTCAATCAAGGAAACACTGCATGTTGGTGAAGGGCATATTGAAGAAGGATCAGCCGAGTGGTGCTTGTGGGAGAACAAACTCCATTTGGCTCACTAACTTCACACACCATCAGGCTTCGAAGCAGCTCTCAAGGAAACTCAGTTTTCACACTCTATGCTTAGTGCCCTTAGAGTGCATTATCTAGGAATGAACCTGGTAGAGCATCCCACAGAAACGCATGCTCCCACATACGGGTTTCACATGCCACCAACTCCACATTCGCAGGCAACTTCAGCGCCACAGCCGTTTTCAGATAGCCCTCAATGCAAAGGCCTCTAGACGCAAATATTGGTGTGAGAGCTAATTCAATCAAGGAAACACTGCATGTGGGTGAAGGGCATATTGAAGAAGGATCAGCCGAGTGGTTCTTGTGGGAGAACAACTCCATTTGGGCTCACTAACTTCACACACCATCAGGCTTCCAAGCAGCTCTCAAGGAAACTCAGTTTTCACACTCTATGCTTAGTGCCCTTTGAGTGCCTAGGACTGAAATGAATCTTGGTGAGCATCCCACACAAACGAATGCTCCACATGCGGGTTTCACATGCCACCAACTCCACATTCACAGGCAACTTCAGCGCCACAGCCGTTTTCAGATAGCCCTCAATGCAAAGGCTCTAGACGTAAATATTGGTGTGAGAGCTAATTCAATCAAGGAAACACTGCATGTTGGTGAAGGGCATATTGAAGAAGGATCAGCCGAGTGGTTCTTGTGGGAGAACAACTCCATTTGACTCACTAACGTCACACACCATCAGGCTTCCAAGCAGCTCTCAAGGAAACTCAGTTTTCACACTCTATGCTTAGTGCCCTTTGAGTGCCTAGGACTGAAATGAAGCTTGGTGAGCATCCCACACAAACGAATGCTCCACATGCGGCTTTCACATGCCACCAACTCCACATTCTCAGGCAACTTCAGCGCCACAGCCGTTTTCACATAGCCCTCAATGCAAAGGCTCTTGACGCAAATATTGGTGTGAGAGCTAATTCAATCAAGGAAACACTGCATGTTGGTGAAGGGCATATTGAAGAAGGATCAGCCGAGTGGTTCTTGTGGGAGAACAACTCCATTTGGCTCACTAATTTCACACACCATCTGGCTTCCAAGCAGCTCTCAAGGAAACTCAGTTTTTCACACTCTATGCTTAGTGCCCTTTGAGTGCATTATCTAGGAATGAATCTGGTAGAGCATCCCACAGAAACGAATGCTCCACATACGGGTTTCACATGCCACCAACTCCACATTCACAGGCAACTTCAGCGCCACAGACGTTTTCAGATAGCCCTCAATGCAAAGGATCTAGACGCAAATATTGGTTGTGAGAGCTAATTCAATCAAGGAAACACTGCATGTGGGTGAAGGGCATATTGAAGAAGGATCAGCCGAGTGGTTCTTGTGGGAGAACAACTCCATTTGGCTCACTAACTTCACACACCATCAGGCTTCCAAGCAGCTCTCAAGGAAACTCAGTTTTCACACTCTATGCTTAGTGCCCTTTGAGTGCATTATCTAGGAATGAACCTGGTAGAGCATCCCACACAAACGAATGCTCCACATGCGGGTTTCACATGCCACCTACTCCACATTCTCAGGCAACTTCAGCGCCACAGCCGTTTTCAGATAGCCCTCAATGCAAAGGCTCTAGACGCAAATATTGGTGTGAGAGCTAATTCAATGAAGGAAATCACTGCATGTTGGTGAAGGGCATATTGAAGAAGGATCAGCCGAGTGGTTCTTGTGGGAGAACAACTCCATTTGGCTCACTTACTTCACACACCATCAGGCTTCCAAGCAGCTCTCAAGGAAACTCAGTTTTCACACTCTATGCTTAGTGCCCTTTGAGTGCCTAGGACTGAAATGAAGCTTGGTGAGCATCCCACACAAACGAGTGCTCCACATGCGGGTTTCACATGCCACCAACTCCACATTCGCAGGCAACTTCAGCGCCACAGCCGTTTTCAGATAGCCTCAATGCAAAGGGCTCTAGACGCAAATATTGGTGTGAGAGCTAATTCAATCAAGGAAACACTGCATGTTGGTGAAGGGCATATTGAAGAAGGATCAGCCGACTATTTCTTGTGGGAGAACAACTCCATTTGAATCACTAACGTCACACACCATCAGGCTTCCAAGCAGCTCTCAAGGGAAACTCAGTTTTCACACTCTATGCTTAGTGCCCTTTGAGTGCCTAGGACTGAAATGAAGCTTGGTGAGCATCCCACACAAACGAATGCTCCACATGCGGTTTTCACATGCCACCAACTCCACATTCACAGGCAACTTCAGCGCCACAGCCGTTTTCAGATAGCCTCAATGCAAAGGCTCTAGACGCAAATATTAGTGTGAGACCTAATTCAATCAAGGAAACACTGCATGTTGGTGAAGGCCATATTGAAGAAGGATCAGCCGAGTGGTTCTTGTGGGAGAACAACTCCATTTGGCTCACTAACTTCACACACCCATCAGGCTTCCAAGCAGCTCTCAAGGAAACTCAGTTTTCACACTCTATGCTTAGTGCCCTTTGAGTGCATTATCTAGGAATGATCCTGGTAGAGCATCCCACACAAACGAATGCTCCACATGCGGGTTTCACATGCCACCAACTCCACATTCACAGGCAACTTCAGCGCCACAGACGTTTTCAGATAGCCTCAATGCAAAGGCTCTAGACGCAAATATTGGTGTGAGAGCTAATTCAATCAAGGAAACACTGCATGTTGGTGAATGGGCATATTGAAGAAGGATCAGCCGAGTGGTTCTTGTGGGAGAACAACTCCATTTGACTCACTAACGTCACACACCATCAGGCTTCCAAGCAGCTCTCAAGGAAACTCAGTTTTCACACTCTATGCTTAGTGCCCTTTGAGTGCCTAAGACTGAAATGAAGCTTGGTGAGCATCCCACACAAACGAATGCTCCACATGCGGGTTTCACATGCCACCAACTCCACATTCACAGGCAACTTCAGCGCCACAGCCGTTTTCAGATAGCCCTCAATGCAAAGGCTCTAGGACGTAAATATTGGTGTGAGAGCTAATTCAATCAAGGAAACACTGCATGTTGGTGAAGGGCATATTGAAGAAGGATCAGCCGAGTGGTTCTTGTGGGAGAACAACTCCATTTGACTCACTAACGTCACACACCATCAGGCTTCCAAGCAGCTCTCAAGGAAACTCAGTTTTCACACTCTATGCTTAGTGCCCTTAGAGTGCATTATCTAGGAATGAACCTGTAGAGCATCCCACAGAAACGCATGCTTCACATACGGGTTTCACATGCCACCAACTCCACATTCGCAGGCAACTTCAGCGCCACAGCCGTTTTCAGATAGCCCTCAATGCAAAGGCTCTAGACGCAAATATTGGTGTGAGAGCTAATTCAATCAAGGAAACACTGCATGTGGGTGAAGGGCATATTGAAGAAGGATCAGCCCGAGTGGTTCTTGTGGGAGAACAACTCCATTTGGCTCACTAACTTCACACACCATCAGGCTTCCAAGCAGCTCTCAAGGAAACTCAGTTTTCACACTCTATGCTTAGTGCCCCTTTGAGTGCCTAGGACTGAAATGAATCTTGGTGAGCATCCCACACAAACGAATGCTCCACATGCGGGTTTCACATGCCACCAACTCCACATTCACAGGCAACTTCAGCGCAACAGCCGTTTTCAGATAGCCCTCAATGCAAAGGCTCTAGACGTAAATATTGGTGTGAGAGCTAATTCAATCAAGGAAACACTGCATGTTGGTGAAGGGCATATTGAAGAAGGATCAGCCGAGTGGTTCTTGTGGGGAGAACAACTCCATTTGACTCACTAACGTCACACACCATCAGGGCCTTCCAAGCAGCTCTCAAGGAAACTCAGTTTTCACACTCTATGCTTAGTGCCCCTTTGAGTGCCTAGGACTGAAATGAAGCTTGGTGAGCATCCCACACAAACGAATGC